>NW_026898595.1:0-80000 GCF_033153095.1 Gastrolobium bilobum | reverse complement strand
TATTTGTGTCATGTAGAGTGTATTTGTGTTCAAATCGAACCTCAACCTAATACAGATACCACCCGATAACACGAATTGCCACCCCTAATTAATTTCAACTCATCTTGTCTTATATCATTGATTCATAAAATTCATCTTAAAATTAGACAGACAACAAAATGCCGAGTTATGTGTCGTAGTAATTATACCATGCTCCTAGGAGTTTCTTAAAGGCGAAACGTTTTTTTTTTTTTCTTTTTTAAATAATAATTTGAACAGCAAAACATGGCATATAATTGACTAATTAAGTCAGTTGCTCAAATCTTATTTTAGTTGGATTCAACCAGGTTCATATTCGAGATTTAATCATTTTCTGCCAAAACAATTTTAACCATCCAATACTCAAGTATTAAAATTGTTCAGAAAAATGCAATTATTAACGTTGAGATTTTTATTAGTTGTAATTTACAAAAATATATTTTGAAAGAACAAACAACAATAAATGAATCTATAATCTCTTAAATGCCCATCTCACGTAAGCTCTTGTGGGTGGAGATGAAGTAACATAGCAACTCAGTAAGTTTCACACAAGAAGAATTTAATGGAGTACACAACAAGCCTCATTTTGCTTGGGTACCAAGACGAAACTAACTTGGCATGTGAGAGTGACCTAAGCCTCGAGAGAAAGAGGAGAAACAATATGGGTGCCACATTCATGTCAAAATCAATGTTTCTAACTTGGATTGCCTAATGCCACAAAGGAAAATGAGGTCAAATATAGCAGCTACTACCCTTACAAGCCCACGACACACACACAGAGGATGGGCTTGAAAATTACACGAAACATGGGTTTGTGTCTTTGATCACCTTGTATTGTGGCATATGGGTATGTTTCATGTGTTAAGAAAGCTGTGATGTGAGCCACGTACCTATGTCCTCTAAGTTGTTCAATAATATACAAACAACTTTACTTCCTTTAGACATGCCGGCCGTCACATTGAAAATCAGTGAAGGACATATACGTCACAACACTTGTGAGGATCATTAGTAAGGTTAGTATTAAAGTGCCTACCTAGCTATATATTTTTTTATTTAGATGTCATCATTGTCTGCTTTAATTATAGCTACCTGCATACTAATTTTTTGAAACATAACTGAAGTGTACGCAAATAGATGACATGTATACAGAAGTGGCAAAGTGGACGTCCCGTCTTGTCCCGCCCTATTTGTCATTAATCTGTTAAAAAACGAGCTAGTCTGTCCCGTCTCGTTTTTTAAAGTGAGCTGAAAAAAAACTCAGTTCGCCCCGTCCTGTTTGGCAGGTTGGGCAAGTAGGTCCTGTGGTTCGTCAACCTGAGCTTATTTTATACTAACTCGCCTTTACCCACTAGTAATTCGTCAAAAAATAAATTCACCCTTGCCCCATCTCACTTTTGAGATGGGTTGAAAAATTTAGCTCACTTTATCCCATTTAACGGGTGAGACGGATTGGCCCACCAACCTGAGTTTATTTTGTCGACGGTACATGTATGTGACATTGAAGTTAAGACAAAGCAGCGAAGAAATTTGGGTTAATTCTCGGACACATTAACTTAATATTGTACCAAATACCAAAGTTTGTTGACATCATACCAAATAGTAGAGAATCATGACTTGTAGAAATATGGACTCTCTTGCTCTAACGGTACCAATGTCCTAGTAACATTTCCTCATCTGCACATACGTACGTATTCCGTAAATCTTACAAGAATATTAAGATTTAATTGAATATCTTGATATCCCTGCATGGATATAGCAGGAAAAAAAAAATTTATTTTTTTGACAAGTTTTAAATTTATTTTATATTACTATTTTGGCCGCCGCATTGTATGGTTTTCTTAATATTCCTTTTTTTAGCAATTAATTAATAATTTCAAAACACCATCTTACTTGTCTGCCTTTAAGCACTCACTAATATCTAACTCACAGAACCTTGCGTGACTGATAAGAAGTGAGGAAGAGCTAACTAGGCCTTTAGAAGCTCCACAAGCTAGTCACTTAGTTTTAAAAAAAGGGCTCTAACTCTAAACAAAAAATAAAATGTGTACAAGTTGTATATTTAGCAATGAAGGCTATGTAATAATTACCTAAGATTAATCTAACAAGATTAACCTATATGTGAAACTATAAAATTACCCCACTTGGAAAACAAAAAGCTGAAAAGAGTTGTGTCTGTGTGGTCCCATTTCGAGATTCACAGAGGAGAAAGCCGCAACAAAAGACAATTATATAAATCTGTGCTACCTCTTTCATCGATGATCACTTCACTTTCTCATTCTCAAAGACGCTTCACAAACAAGTTTGAAGCAACATTCATAATGGCTAGACCCCAACAACGCTATCGAGGTGTCCGCCAGAGGCACTGGGGCTCTTGGGTTTCTGAAATTCGCCACCCTCTTTTGTAATATTCACCTTTTCTTTTCACATCTTCCTAAATAAGCAAAAAAAAAAAAATTATTTTTTTATTTAATTTATCAATATGAACTTAAGTTCTTTGTTAAGAGAATTTTTTTATGTTTTCCTTTTTCCGTGTTTATTTGAAGTAAACTACTACACTTGTGTGAACCTCTTGTTGAGTTTCTTGTGTTGATGAAACATTGTTGTTTGGTTTTCAGGAAGACAAGAATATGGCTAGGAACGTTTGAAACGGCAGAAGATGCAGCAAAAGCGTACGATGAAGCAGCGCGACTCATGTGTGGTCCAAAAACACGTACAAATTTCCCATACAATCCCAATGAGTCACAGTCATCTTCATCGAAGCTCCTCTCTGCAACTTTGACTGCCAAGCTACACAAGTGTCACATGGCTTCACTTTCCCTTCAAATGACCAAGCAGAAATCACCACAGGAAGTTCCTCAAGGGGCACATGGATCCAACCCATTTGCCTCAGGCAATGCCATTGCTGAAACAAGCTCAAACACGGGCTTTAGATGGCCAGAGGAGAGACACGACGAACTGCAGTGGCTAGAAGAGAGTTGGGTTGGCGAGGAAGGCCAATTAGTTGAAGTCACAGAACAACAATTTCAGCCAGTTCTTGAAGATGATCATATAGAACAGATGATTCAGGAACTGCTTGATTATGGGTCAATTGAGCTTTGTTCTGTTGCCTCAGATTAAGTCCCTAAAATGTAGCACTCTCCATTGGCCAAGGCAGACCTCTTTTTGGGAAAAATCTTCGGTGCAGCTGATGCATTGAAGTTCGGCAATCAGTAGTTCATTTATTCTAGGATACGTAAGTGGATTCTGCGCAAATTTCTAGAATCTCAAGATCCACCTACATATTCTAGGATAAATAAACTATTGATGTACTGAACTTTAATACATCTGTTGCATTGAAGTTTTGTTCCTCTTTTTGAGACGAGGGATGGTACTATTCACTAATGCACCATGTAATAAAAGATAGTGAGATTTAGTGCTACAGGAGAGAGTTCACCATTGAGTTTTAATCACTTCACCAATTAGTGGACAAGCATGTTGTACCAGAATGTACTAATATGATGGACTGTAATATATCACTATTCATTAGTAACATCAAAAGACTACAAATTTCCTGCTTCTATTTTTATTTCTATCTAGTGCTCAAAATTCTTCAGAAATGATAATGGTTCCTCGTTTTTAATTTTTTTTTTTTTGTTTTATAACCATTATTATATACAGAAACTCTGGATTATGTGGCAAGAAAGACACAACATGAGAAAGTATAGAAAGAAAATGGAGCTAAGCATATTAGTAGTCAAATTCATCCAACATTTGCTAACCAAACAATAACCATTACACTGTGAAGGTAAAGACTAATCATTCACAAAGGTTTAGCACATTGTTGTCATAAAGCCACCATTTTGGCAGTAGCAGGCGCTGGAATCAACAACAGTAACAAGCACCACGAGCCCTGATGAGAATAGAATGATGGAAACAGAGCAAACAACATTTTGGAAAAAAAATGATCAAACTCTGTCCGAACTCCGAACATAAAGTCAATCCCTTGTTGTGTTTCCAAGGAATGTCCACAAATACTGCCAAATATGACAAAGGATACCAATTTGAAGAGATCGGGATGAAGTATTATTTCTTTAACAACAAACATTCCTATTGTTTTCACACTTGCTTTTTCTAGTTGATGACATACCGGACGACCTTTTTCTTTTCTCTTTTGATGTATTCTTCCATTCTCGATCCTTTGTTTTCTGTAAAAGCAGAACTTTTGACCCACATACTTATCTTTGTTCACTAATCACAAGACAATACATCCATTCACAATCCACATACACAACTCCTTTTCATTTTTTTCAGATTTTATGAAGCGCCGGATGATAATATCTTTGTCATTTTCCTTTTTAATATTAAAAATGCTTTATAGATATATTATAATTTTACGGGGTTTGCATTTGTCATTTAACATCACACAATAAACTTTCCTACACACACAATATTTTGTGGGGCCCACACTTTTTGAAGAAAAAAGAAAAAATGAAAATTATGGCACGCAAAACGAATCTCTATAACATTACACAATCACATTTCCTACAACATAACTCTTACAAAACCCTAATTTTATTTCACTGTTTGTGTCTAAATTCACACACACACACACAAAAAAAAAACACACGTTTTGGCATCATCAAATTGTGAATTGAGCTATGCTGACTGTTGCGGTCCTGTCAATCCCAATAATAATAATAATAATTAACTTTAAAATATTTTATTCTGGTTACAAGACAATAATACCTATTATTATAAAAAACTAATTTAAATCAAAAGTTTCATGTGATGTTTAAATGATGAGTGTATGTTAGACTATTATTATTACCTATTCACTTTAAGTGAACTTAATCATGAAGTGGTCTTGCGAAAATCCTTAAGGGGGTGTTTGGTTGAGGATAAATTTTTATGAATAATAGGGAAATGTGATTACTAGGGAAATGGTTGGAATGTGAGTTTGGTAGGAAAATGTGAAAAAAGTTGAGTTAAAATGACAGTTAAGTGGTAAAAATGCGGGTAAATAAAGTTATCCAAAAAGTGAAAGTAAATATAGAAAAGTGACTAGAAAAATATTCTAGTCTTTTGGGTGAAGTTTGGTAATAAATGGAGGTGCATAGATAGATAAGCTTATACCCACTAGTAAAATAAACTCACTTAAGTGAGTAGTGAGCCACTGTTTCCCCATTCTTCTTCGTCGTCGGACAGAGAGCAAAATGAGAGAAATAGAGGTTTTGAATAAAAACCTTCCAAAATTCGTAGAGAGAGCTAGAGACCTCCAAATCACTCCGTTCCAAAGCCAAACTTGTGAGAAATTTCGAGAGGAATCCATTGGTACCAGTATTTCTGGGTGGGTTTCACTGTAGAGAGAGATCTTCATCATCTAAGATTTCGAATTTCATGGATAATGGTGATTTTGATGGAGCTTGAGGCCATGGGAGCTTAGATACTCATCTCTCCTTTGTTTTAGAGTGCATTGTGGTAAGAAATTTCCTTCCTTTTCATGTTTTTATGAAGATTGAATTTATGGTTTCATTTTGAAAATTTGGTTTGATTGAGCATGTTAGAGCTTGATTCAAGTTTAGCTCATGTTGAGAAAAGTGTTTAGATGAGAATTTTAACGGTGAAAATGTATCTGAAAAATTAAAGATACCATATTTTTGAATAGTGTTGTATACGTGAATAGTGACGTATACATGAATAGTATTGTAGAGATGAACGGTACCGTAGTACCGTATATATATGAATTAATGAATCTTGGATTAGAGGTGTGTGATAAGCTTGAATTTGATGGACTAAAGCATTGGAATCATGAAGTTGGCATGAATTCCTTTGCGTGCCTCTTAGCCATTTACAAAGGAAGTATGTGCTATGAGTTACTGTTTTACAAATCGAGCATACTTTTATGCGTGGAATAATATTCTAAGGTGTATGGACCTTCGCTTTGGTGAAATAAAAAAGAAAATAAGGTAGCTCCTTTGTATGACCTTAAAATGAGTTTTAGCCATTTTCAAAGGAGGTATATGTTCGGAGATATTATTTCGCAAAGTGAGAACACTTATATGCGTAAAATAATTTATATAGGTGGCTAAGCTTGGGTTTAGGCACTAGGCAAAGAGAAATCTTATAGCTCCATTGTAATGGGCATTCTGCCTTAAGTTGGGACTATCCTAAGACTAAGTGAATGTTTGAAATTTTGTGGGGATTTATTGAACAAAGAACCACCCACTCATGACTTAATATGATTTAAGTAAAAAGAAAATAAACAATAAAGTGTGTGTCTTGTATATTTACATGGCATTATATCATTTTATTGAGTTTTGTGTTGAATTCCTTCTCTAGGTGTACCTACTGTGAACGTTTGGATTCTCGTGGAGCATGATAAGTAGCTTGCTCTTCAAGTAAGCAAACTGTAAAGCTCCAAGAGGTAAGCTCTATGTTTATGGGGTTCGCTCCTACTTTGTGTTCCGCCATAGTGTACGGACTGTGGTCAGGTTGTATGATATGTATGAGATATATGATATAGATGCATTCATATAGAGCTATATGATAATATGATATGTTTTGTTTTGATGTATTTGCTTTGATATGTGTTAATATGATATGTTTTGTTATGATATGACTTCTGTAATATGATTTCTGTAACAATATCTGGCCATTGATTGTATAGTACCCGGATGTTCGCTTTGGGGTCCTCCCTCGGGACTGATGGTGTACGCCTCTGATATGTTCTGGTTCCGCTTTGGGGTCCTCCCTCGGGAACACGTGCGTTGATTTCCGCTTGGGGTTCTCCCTTGGGAATGACTGCGTACGCCTCTGATATGTTCTGGTTCCGCTTTGGGGTCCTCCCTCGGGAACACGTGCGTTGATTTCCGCTTGGGGTCCTCCCTTGGGAATGACTGCGTACGCCTCTGATATTTTCTGGTTCCGCTTTGGGGTCCTCCCTCGGGAACACGTGCGTTGATTTCCGCTTGGGGTCCTCCCTTGGGAATGACTGCGTACGCCTCTGATATTTTCTGGTTCCGCTTTGGGGTCCTCCCTCGGGAACACGTGCGTTGATTTCCGCTTGGGGTCCTCCCTTGGGAACACGTGCGTTGATTTCCGCTTGGGGTCCTCCCTTGGGAATATCTGCGTACGTTTCTGATAAGATATGTGTATATGTTTTGTTTAGTTATGATATTTGATTATATGACATGTTTTATGGGATATGTATGATGATTTTGTAAATGATATTTGTTACGTACGTTGATTTCCGCTTGGGGTCATCCCTTGGGAACGATTGCGTACATCTTTGATATAACACGTTTTGTTCTGATGTGAGTATTGTGATGATTTTTGTAAAAGATATTTGTTACGTGTGTTGATTTTCGCTTGGGGTCATCCCTTGGGAATGACTGCGTTTGTCTTTGATAAGATATGTATATATGCTTTGTTCAGTTATGATAATTGCTTATATGATGTTTTGTATATTATGTATCTGACTGTCATACAGGAAGTGAGCCCAGGGTATGGAGGGTTTTCCATAAACCTGGAGTTTACTAGAGATTCGTCTCTAACCCCGTTTGGGGATATGATTTCAGGAACACAGTTAATTGAAGAGCCTCATGGGACAAGGACACTAACCGTGGCTAGAGGTACTAGTATGAGGATGTGGAGTTCTGGGTGGTCGGATGCTACTATTTGTTTTAGACGTATTTTTGGAAAAGATGTATTGTTGCATAGTGTTCATATTTGATACATGTACATTTATGTATTCAGGCATGATGATATGACTATGTAATATTTAGTTATGTTATGTATTGGATTGCATGCTATTAGATTTGTGGCACGGAGCCAAGTTCAGCATGCACCCATAGATGGGTATCTGAGTATATTTGCATGACTGGTACTTCTGGAAATATATATTGTTTAAACTGTCTATCAGGAACTCTTGAGTGTGGGATTGGAAAATCCCCAGTTGTCCGATTTACAGAGGTTACTCTGTCCGATTTTCGTCTCCGTAAAATAAGAATTAAATTAGAAGAAGTATGCAATGTGATATGTCATGTGAAAAAGGATTAAAGAAAAAGCAAAAGTTAGTTCGTATTTTCGTAAGTTAAGTCTTCCGCTGTTTCTGTTTGTATCATATGTATGTTAATTGAACCGGCTCGAGACGGGGATGTTACATTTATGGTATCAGAGCAGTTGCTCTAGGGAGTTACATGATATATAGCTTAAGATATTTGAAGTTGGAAGTTCTTGAGTGTTTTCTTGGAGTGCTGTATAATGCATGTGTGATCACTGAGTGTGAGCGTAGCTAACTCATTCCTTAGTGTAATATATGCAGAGATATGGTTCCTCCAAGGAGAACTCGTAGAACATTTAATAATCATGATCCACCACCGGATCATGTTGTAGCGATTTTGGTTGCACTACAGCAGACTTGGACTGCAACTAGGCAGAAAGAGCTTGAATTAATAATGAAGCATTCAATTTGACTGTGATAAGGATGAAATTTCGAATTTTCGTCAGAGAAGGAAATTGAATTTACAATCGACTTGTTACCTGGCGTGGGGCCTATCTCTCTTGCCCCATACCGGATGTCACCTCTGGAATTATCTGAATTGAAGAAGCAGATAGAAGACTTGTCTAGTAAGAATTTTATCAGACGGAGTGTATCTCCGTGGAGAGTCCCGGTGATCTTTGTTAAGAAGAAGGACGAGTCTATAAGATTGCGTACAGATTACCGGCAGTTGAACAAGGTTACTGTCAAGAATAAGTATCCTTTGCCGCGTATAGACGATTTGTTGGATCAATTGTGTGGTGCGACTATATTTTCTAAGATTGATCTTCGGTCTGGGTAACATCAGATCCGGGTAAAGCCAGATGACGTTCCGAAGACAGCTTTTAGGTCCCGTTATGGGCACTATGAGTATCTGGTTATTCCTTTTGGGTTTACAAATGCACCAGCCGTTTTCATGGGTTATATAAATCGGATCTTTAAAGCCTATTTGGATCAGTTTGTGGTGGTCTTTATAGATGACATACTGATATATTCAAAGAGTAAAGAAGAGCATTCTGAGCATCTAAAGGTTGTTTTGCAGATTCTGAGAGAGCATCAGTTGTATGCTAAACCGTCAAAATGTGAATTCGGGCTTTCTGAGATACAATTTCTGGGCCATGTCATTTCATCTGAAGGAGTGACAATGGACCCGAGTAAGATTGAAGCAGTGTTAGATTGGGAGCGACCTAAAAATATTACAGAAATCGGGAGTTTTCTTGGTTTGACTGGGTATTACAGGCGTTTTATTGAGGGATTCTCACGGATGGTACTACCTTTGACACGGTTAACCCGTAAGGGGAACCCATTTGTGTAGACCCAAGAATGTGAAGTGAGTTTTCAGGAGTAAAAAGGAAGTTGACTACAGCTCCGGTATTGATATTGCCGGATCCTACCAGTAAATTTGTGGTGTATTGTGATGCTTCTAAGTTTGGGTTAGGCTGTGTTTTAATGCAGTTTCGTCAGGTGGTTGCTTATGCTTCTCGGCAGTAAAAGCCGCATGAGGAGAACTATCCGACACACGATCTTGAGTTGGCAGCCGTAGTGTTCGCATTGAGAATCTGGCGACACTTTCTATACGGGGGCCGATTTCATTGTCTACAATGACCACAAAAGTTTGAAGTATCTGTTTGATCAGAAAGAGCTGAATATGAGGCAACGCCGATGGGTAGAATTCCTGAAGGATTATGATTTTGAATTGCAATATCACCCCGATAAGGCTAATGTAGTAGCAGATGCTTTAAGCAGAAAGGCGCTTGGTATGGCCAATTTGATGATTTCTGAGTATAATTTGATTGAGAAATTCAGGGATCTCTGCATTCCTGTGAATATCGAGGATAGTCTGCATTTATTGACTACTACGGTAGTCCAGAACTCATTAGTTGAGCGGATCAAAGAAGCTCAATTGCTTGATGAAGAGATTCAGTCCATGAAAGAACAGGACTTTGTGTCCACTGATAGGTTCGGTCTTAAATTTTACAAAGATCGGATCATTGTTCCGAAGGGTCAAATAGTGGATGAGGTGTTAACTGAGGTCCGTATAGGTAAGTACATTATCCATCCTATTGCTACCAAGATGTATCAGGCCATGAAACCAAATTTCTGGTGGTCTGGTATGAAGAAAGATATTGTTCAGTTTATGAATAAGTGTTTGATATGTTATATATGTGCATTCATTCACATTCATATAAATATTATATGATTTTTGATGTAATGATGATATATGTTATGAGAATCCTGGTCAGTGACCTTGGTATGTTGACTGCCTATGGCTTTGACCCTGGGAGTTATTTTCATACTACAGTTTGTGTTGATTGCCTATGGCTTGACCCTGAGAGTCACACTAGACATGTGAGACATGTCAGTTAGCTATTCTTGGGGAGAGCCCTTGAATAGTTAACCAGAGTATTAGTTATGATGTGATGTTTTGCATTTAGCATGTATCAAGGATATTCCTTGTGTAATTCATAGAGTGCAGTTTCCCTGGTCATTAAAATTTGTAAATTGTATTATCAGTGTAAGGGTTGATGTACAATAAATTGTAAATTATATTATCAGTAGAATTTGTAAATTGTATTATCAGTGTAAGGACTGGTGTACAATGAAATTGTAAATTGTATTATCAGTGCAAGGACTGATGTACAATAAATTGTAAATTATATTATCAGTAGAAAGACTGATACATTGATGTTTCAGTGGAATTATATTTTCAGTAAGAAGATGGATGTAATAAGTAAGTCCATTATATGCTAAACAAGTCATGTTTAGACCAAAAATGATAAGTTTAGAAATTTTACGATTTTGCGTGCATACAGTGCACAGTTTGTAATTCACAGGGCACTTCGTTAAAAACAGTGCAGAAACCTAACTGTGAATTGATATTACTGTTCCTTAGGGAATAAAAGTGAACTTAAATGAGCTCAGAGAAATAAAATGACGAATATAAGTTTGAGAATGAGAAGTCCTCTGGATTGCTGCAGCCCTTGAATATTCCGGAATCGAAATGGGTCAGTATTTCTATGGATTTTGTAGTAGCATTGCCGAGAACTCATGCTGGTTTTGATTTTATATGAGTTGTGATAGACAGATTGATTAAGTCTGCACATTTCATTCCAGTCAAGATGAGTTCTCTACTGAGCAGTTGGCTCGATTATATGTAAAAGAGATTGTGAAACATAAACCCTTTGAATTTTATGAAGGGAATCATGTGTTTATTAGTTTGTCTCCGACTACAGGTTTAGGCGTGCTCTAGGTGTGAGGAAGTTAAGTCCTAGGTTCATAAGGCCCCACCAGATAATAAAGAGGGTCGGACCTGTGGCGTATCAGCTTGCCTTACCTCCACATTTGTCTAATTTCCATGATGTTTTTTTCGCATCAGTCAACTTTGTAGATATGTATCTGATGTGTCCCACATTGTCCAGCAGGACAATAATGAGGTAAAGTAAGATTTGAAGTTTGTTGTGGGACCACTGAAAGTTCTGGTTCGCGATGAGAAAGTATTAAGGAACATGGTTATTCTTATGGTTAAGATACAATGGGAAGTTTGACTTCTGAGGACGCTATTAGAGAGCGAGAGAATGATACTCTCCAGCATTATCCTGAGTTTGACGTCAGGTATATGTTATGTCTTAAGTTTGATTTTGTGGGCAAAATCCTTAAAAGGTGGGGTGAATATAATAACCATCACTAGTAGTTGTGGATTTAATTTTGAAGAATAATTAGAAGTAAAAGAAATAAAGTCACTTTTGGTGAAAGAGGAGTTAAAATGACAGTTAAGTGGTAAAAATGCGGGTAAATAAAGTTATCCAAAAAGTGAAAGTAAATATAGAAAAGTGACTAGAAAAATATTCTAGTCTTTTGGGTGAAGTTTGGTAATAAATGGAGGTGCATAGATAGATAAGCTTATACCCACTAGTAAAATAAACTCACTTAAGTGAGTAGTGAGCCACTGTTTCCCCATTCTTCTTCGTCGTCGGACAGAGAGCAAAATGAGAGAAATGGAGGTTTTGAATAAAAACCTTCCAAAATTCGTAGAGAGAGCTAGAGACCTCCAAATCACTCCGTTCCAAAGCCAAACTTGTGAGAAATTTCGAGAGGAATCCATTGGTACCAGTATTTCTGGGTGGGTTTCACTGTAGAGAGAGATCTTCATCATCTAAGATTTCGAATTTCATGGATAATGGTGATTTTGATGGAGCTTGAGGCCATGGGAGCTTAGATACTCATCTCTCCTTTGTTTTAGAGTGCATTGTGGTAAGAAATTCCCTTCCTTTTCATGTTTTTATGAAGATTGAATTTATGGTTTCATTTTGAAAATTTGGTTTGATTGAGCATGTTAGAGCTTGATTCAAGTTTAGCTCATGTTGAGAAAAGTGTTTAGATGAGAATTTTAACGGTGAAAATGTATCTGAAAAATTAAAGATACCATATTTTTGAATAGTGTTGTATACGTGAATAGTGACGTATACATGAATAGTATTGTAGAGATGAACGGTACCGTAGTACCGTATATATATGAATTAATGAATCTTGGATTAGAGGTGTGTGATAAGCTTGAATTTGATGGACTAAAGCATTGGAATCATGAAGTTGGCATGAATTCCTTTACGTGCCTCTTAGCCATTTACAAAGGAAGTATGTGCTATGAGTTACTGTTTTACAAATCGAGCATACTTTTATGCGTGGAATAATATTCTAAGGTGTATGGACCTTCGCTTTGGTGAAATAAAAAAGAAAATAAGGTAGCTCCTTTGTATGACCTTAAAATGAGTTTTAGCCATTTTCAAAGGAGGTATATGTTCGGAGATATTATTTCGCAAAGTGAGAACACTTATATGCGTAAAATAATTTATATAGGTGGCTAAGCTTGGGTTTAGGCACTAGGCAAAGAGAAATCTTATAGCTCCATTGTAATGGGCATTCTGCCTTAAGTTGG
Source organism: Gastrolobium bilobum (assembly GCF_033153095.1). Classification (NCBI taxonomy): domain Eukaryota; kingdom Viridiplantae; phylum Streptophyta; class Magnoliopsida; order Fabales; family Fabaceae; genus Gastrolobium; species Gastrolobium bilobum. The sequence goes on along the minus strand of NW_026898595.1, from coordinate 67,032 downwards.
GACTATCCTAAGACTAAGTGAATGTTTGAAATTTTGTGGGGATTTATTGAACAAAGAACCACCCACTCATGACTTAATATGATTTAAGTAAAAAGAAAATAAACAATAAAGTGTGTGTCTTGTATATTTACATGGCATTATATCATTTTATTGAGTTTTGTGTTGAATTCCTTCTCTAGGTGTACCTACTGTGAACGTTTGGATTCTCGTGGAGCATGATAAGTAGCTTGCTCTTCAAGTAAGCAAACTGTAAAGCTCCAAGAGGTAAGCTCTATGTTTATGGGGTTCGCTCCTACTTTGTGTTCCGCCATAGTGTACGGACTGTGGTCAGGTTGTATGATATGTATGAGATATATGATATAGATGCATTCATATAGAGCTATATGATAATATGATATGTTTTGTTTTGATGTATTTGCTTTGATATGTGTTAATATGATATGTTTTGTTATGATATGACTTCTGTAATATGATTTCTGTAACAATATCTGGCCATTGATTGTATAGTACCCGGATGTTCGCTTTGGGGTCCTCCCTCGGGACTGATGGTGTACGCCTCTGATATGTTCTGGTTCCGCTTTGGGGTCCTCCCTCGGGAACACGTGCGTTGATTTCCGCTTGGGGTTCTCCCTTGGGAATGACTGCGTACGCCTCTGATATGTTCTGGTTCCGCTTTGGGGTCCTCCCTCGGGAACACGTGCGTTGATTTCCGCTTGGGGTCCTCCCTTGGGAATGACTGCGTACGCCTCTGATATTTTCTGGTTCCGCTTTGGGGTCCTCCCTCGGGAACACGTGCGTTGATTTCCGCTTGGGGTCCTCCCTTGGGAATGACTGCGTACGCCTCTGATATGTTCTGGTTCCGCTTTGGGGTCCTCCCTCGGGAACACGTGCGTTGATTTCCGCTTGGGGTCCTCCCTTGGGAACACGTGCGTTGATTTCCGCTTGGGGTCCTCCCTTGGGAATATCTGCGTACGTTTCTGATAAGATATGTGTATATGTTTTGTTTAGTTATGATATTTGATTATATGACATGTTTTATGGGATATGTATGATGATTTTGTAAATGATATTTGTTACGTACGTTGATTTCCGCTTGGGGTCATCCCTTGGGAACGATTGCGTACATCTTTGATATAACACGTTTTGTTCTGATGTGAGTATTGTGATGATTTTTGTAAAAGATATTTGTTACGTGTGTTGATTTTCGCTTGGGGTCATCCCTTGGGAATGACTGTGTTTGTCTTTGATAAGATATGTATATATGCTTTGTTCAGTTATGATAATTGCTTATATGATGTTTTGTATATTATGTATCTGACTGTCATACAGGAAGTGAGCCCAGGGTATGGAGGGTTTTCCATAAACCTGGAGTTTACTAGAGATTCGTCTCTAACCCCGTTTGGGGATATGATTTCAGGAACACAGTTAATTGAAGAGCCTCATGGGACAAGGACACTAACCGTGGCTAGAGGTACTAGTATGAGGATGTGGAGTTCTGGGTGGTCGGATGCTACTATTTGTTTTAGACGTATTTTTGGAAAAGATGTATTGTTGCATAGTGTTCATACTCGATACATGTACATTTATGTATTCAGGCATGATGATATGACTATGTAATATTTAGTTATGTTATGTATTGGATTGCATGCTATTAGATTTGTGGCACGGAGCCAAGTTCAGCATGCGCCCATAGATGGGTATCTGAGTATATTTGCATGACTGGTACTTCTGGAAATATATATTGTTTAAACTGTCTATCAGGAACTCTTGAGTGTGGGATTGGAAAATCCCCAGTTGTCCGATTTACAGAGGTTACTCTGTCCGATTTTCGTCTCCGTAAAATAAGAATTAAATTAGAAGAAGTATGCAATGTGATATGTCATGTGAAAAAGGATTAAAGAAAAAGCAAAAGTTAGTTCGTATTTTCGTAAGTTAAGTCTTCCGCTGTTTCTGTTTGTATCATATGTATGTTAATTGAACCGGCTCGAGACGGGGATGTTACAAAAAGAGTTGTTGCATTCTGAAACTCAATCCCCCGGCAGAGGCTTGGTAGTTTGACAAGTACTGCAATTTCCAGATTTGGAAGCTCAATTTCCTGATCACCTTGTTTACATTTAAATACTTCCTCTAGCTCATATGCTTCTTTTATTATCACACTCTCTAGCTTGGGAAACTCTTTAGATGTGGAGACAGGGAAGACACATTTCAATTTGTTGCATTTATTTACCACAAGTACTGCTAGCTTTGGGAAGCATGTCTTTCGAGAGGGACAATTTGAAATTTTCTCATTCTCCATATCCTCTTCAATGATCTGCTTTAATTCTTTGCATTCTGTTATCATTAGATTCTGCAATTGTGGTAGGCATCTTGAAATAGAAGCAGAAAAGATTACTTCCAATTTTTCACATCGCACAATTGCTAATTCTTCAAGGTTTTGGAGGGTACAAGAACTTTTGGGACCAACTAAAATACACATCATCTGAGATAGATCACCCAACTGAAGTTTTTGTAACTGTAAGTGCGTTTGTAGTTCACTTATTTCTTTGGAGTTGTATACCTTGGGATTTTCAAAAGTAAGAAAATATCGCACGTTCCCACTCAAGTCCTAAAAACAAATAAAGACGAAATAATCAAATAAATAAAATTAGCATTCTATTCATAATGGGAAAAGTGTGTGTTCTTTAAAAGGACACACACTTATATCCTTTAAGAGAGATAGAGGAACAAGCTATGAAGGAGAGAGAGTGGAGGAAAAAGTTTAAAATTTAAAATTTTAAAAAAGCACTACATTCATCTAAAAGGATGGTTCTTTTAAATGATAGATATTTTCCCCATTCATAATTTCAAAAACAACATCTAGAAATGAAATATATTAGCAATAAGTGTGATAACAATATTTTTATATTATAATTTGAAACACTTTTCCTTTTTATTCGAAACACTTGTTTTTTTTTTTTGGTGTAGTATATTTTTCAGAATTAATTATGCATACACCTTTTTCATATCCTTTGATATTTTTCTTTTAATTTATATTTTTAAAATTTTATCCTAATTTAAAAATATTTACGCATTACATGAGATACTTACTAATTATGTTACAATGATATTACCAAAAATTATCTGATCAATGAATGAAGTTAAATAAGGTCCTATGCATTTCTTTTAATTAAAAACTATGGAAGAGAAGTATAAATCATGGCTTTAAGAATCATAGTTTAGCTATTAAGAAATTACAACTTTCATTTGAAAAGAAATACATTGTCATAAAAATAAAAAAAATAAAAACTTGAAAATGAACTAACGTTAACCTAGAATCAAATTGTAAGGCTTCTTTGATATCTTGAAATCTTTTCAGTTACACATGAAAGAAGGATAGAGTATGTATACTTCCAAGTAACAGCGTGAATCATTTATATAAATATTACACCTATCGTTTAAAACTTTGAAAATAATAAATATTTAATTAGCAATAAAAAATTTGGATAATTTTGACTCTAAAAGTATTCATGTTTTAAAATGTGTTGGGCCAAATTACTAAGTGTATGAGTCTGGATTAACTTTTAAGACTACTCTAGTGGTTTAAAAATTTGAAACAACGATTTAAATAACAGTTCAACCACATAAAAATCAGTTTAACTGATCAAAAATAAGTTCTCTTGGATCCCACATTAACCTAGCATGTTTAGAAAAATTAATTCTCTTCTGTATTATCTAAGATTCAATCTCAAATAGCTAAGGTATAAGAAACATTCTGAATTGCTTGATGACTTTTTCCATTCCAAAATTTGCCAAATTTGCCAAAATATCTGTGAGACACAGACTTGCTTTAAATATGGTTATTGGAAAAATTGTCAAAAAGGAAATCCTATTGCTTACAACAATACATTAACTGCACATCAGAACATTAAAATATTTAATTTAATAAGAACTCATTTTAGTATATGGTTTTGCTTGCCACAACTTAATATGTAATTATATCCTTATTTCTAAAAAATGCTTTTAATTTTAAAAATTAGTGAAATGAATTTTGTTTTACTTTTTTTTGTTAAATTAACCATCATGCATCGATCCCTTAATGTTATCTCAATTTGTGATTTTTTTTAAATTATATGGAAGCTAAGAAATTCTCCCAACTATCACGTTACTATGAGTTTCATATTCTTAATTATTCCTCACAACCGATCTTTTTATATGTTTTTTAAAATTCTTACTTTAACATCAGTGTCTAATTATGTGGTTGGTTCGATGATCCCACATTCATTTTCCCCATTTTCCTAGATATTTAATTAGGTCTTTTCTAAATTTTTATTTTTAAAATCGATGTTTAACATAGTAATCACAATTGACCAATATAATCTTACTTTAAAATTTATTTATCGTTTTATCTTATTTTGAAATCTATATACCAAGAGTTTATTTTTTCTAAAGTTACTTTAGATAACTTTATCTAATGTTTACCAAAACGACGTCATTTTGGAGCGGAAATCATGGTGTTTTTGTAATTTTAATTTATTTCAGGGTTATAATAGTCTTTATCATTCTAATTTTTAATTTTTCAACCATAAAACAACGTCGTTTTAATGAACATTAGACAAAATTGTCTAAAGTAACATTAGATACTTTTTTCTCATATATCAATCTATAATGACCCTAACTGGTAAATCTTAGTTAGAGATTTAATTTAAGGATTTAAATGCCATAATTAGATTCAGTGAGCGATTTCGAGTATTTTTGACTGTAATCATGACTATGTTATGAACAGTGCGTTCTGCCGAAGAATTTACAGTTTTGTGAATTAACGGGTAGAGCTTAAATGAGCAAAATAATTTTAGGAACATAATTTGATAATTCTGACGACAAATATGAGTTCAGAACAAAAAATTGTATAGTCTGGCACTTTCCGTGAAAATCTCGTGAATAGTGTTTTTACCGGGTATTTTGTACTGCTGTTTAAGCAACCGGTAGAGCCCAGAAACAAATAATTGATGAAATAAGAATAAGAAAGTCCAATATATGCCAAGCAAGTCAATATAGGCCCAAGAAAATGATAAGTTTATAAGTTTAAGTTTCATAAGTAAATGAAGTACAATTAGTGATTCACAGTGCATTTCGTCAAAAACGGTGCAAAAATCATACTGTGAATTATGAATATTGTTTTGTAAGAATTAAAAATAAATATAAATGATTTTAGAAAAATAAAAATATGTTTGTAGCATTGAGTTAGTTCCGGGTCAGTTTAAGTGAAAATACGCGAAAGAAAAACATCTGTTAAAAAGTCACATGTGGTTATAAAGCTTTGTCATTCAAGTGAATCACTATTCACACAACTAAAACTCCTTTCTCTCTCTTGCAAGCCGTGGAGTTCATCATGGAAGGGGGGGGGTTTAGGGCTTTATTTCTTTTCTTGATTTCTTCTTGAATATGCCACCAAATCCAATGACCCACCACATGAAATTGATTGGAAACCACTCAATGAATCCATTCCTCCTATCCATTTGAGCTATAGTTGAGTGTGTGAAGAGTTATTCCTCCTCTCATTTTCGAGTTACTATTCATTGGAGGAGAAAAAGTGAGTTTTTGATGGAGCTTGGCTTGGAGGTTGCTTTCTAGGCTTTGGGAAGTTGATTAGTGGTAAGAAACCTTTGTTTCCATGATGTTATTTTGATGGTTTGTGTCATAGAAATTGTGAGCATATGTTGGTGTGAAATAAATTAGTTTAAAATTTGAATTGATGATGGATTGATGATGTGTTGGATATAGGAATGTGGAATAAGCATATGAACATGTATAAAAAATTGGAAAAAAAATCCCATGGTGACATACCCTAGATTTCGGCCTTGATAGGGTAATTAGGGATGATGCACAAAGATTTATTGTATGTATTGGGAAGGTTTAATGTGCTTGAATAAGAGGAAATTTGATGAGTTAGTGAGAATGTTAAATTTGAAAGAAAATCCTTTGAAACATACCCTTGATGTTTCGTCCTTGAAGGATTTAAAGAGCTTGAGATTCCCAAAAATTAAATTGGAACTTGGTATATATATATATATATTTATGTACGTGTAGTTGTTAAATTAAGTGAGGAAAATGTATTGTAAAAGAGAATGATCCTTGGAAATTCCCTTAAAGGATTCGACATATAGGGTGTTTAGGGAAAGATGTTGTCATATTTTATTTTAATAAAATATGTGTGTTTCAAAGTATGAAAATGATAAGGCATGAAGTGAAATGGTTTGAAAAGAAATCATGGAAAAATATATTGATTTCCTAATTTTAGGCTCACGGTCCTTTAAAGTAAAATGTTATGATTTATGTTGGAAATTCGTAAGGGAATGGATGATTAAATTAAAGAACACCAACGGTTATAAAGAGGTCTAGACTTGTGTATTGGCATAGGATTGGCAAAAATGCAAAGAAATGAAAAGAAGCGATAAAATGTGTGCCTTATGTGAAAGCTAGGCATGATGGCATTTTATTAATTGGTATTTGTGGATTCTTGCTCTAGGTGTACCTAGGGACTAAAAAGGAATCAGAATCTCTTGAAGATATATAAGTAACTTGTGCAACAAGTAAGGGTATTGGTAAAGCTTCAAGAGGTAAGCTCTATGTTTAAGGAGTCTTTTCCTGCTTGAGTGCTCCACCATGGTTAGTGAACTATGGTTGGACTGTATGACTGTGATTTAGATGCTTTGTATAGATGCATTCATATAGAGTTATTTGATAACATGATATGTTTTGCTCTGATATGACTTCTGTAATATGATTTCTGTAACAATCTCTGGCCATTGATTGTATAGTACCCGGACGTCCGCTTTGGGGTCCTCCCTCGGGAACACGTGCGTTGATTTCCGCTTGGGGTCCTCCCTTGGGAATGACGGCGCACATCTCTGATATGATATGGATATATGCTCTGTTCTGTTATGATATCTGTTATATGTTGTATTTGTATACTCTGTATCTGAATTTCATGCAGGAGTGAGCCAGGGGTATGGAGAATTCTCTATAAACCTGGAGCTTATTGAGATTTGTAATCTCACCCCTCTTTGGGGACACATTTTCAGGGGCCCAGATTTCCGGTGAGTCCTCACTAGGCAGGGACACGACACGTGGCTGAGGCAGTTGACAGACCGGATTTTGAGTGGCTGTAGGCTACTACCTTTTTGGAGTGTTTGATGTATTTTAGTATTTTCGCATTTGATGGATCATGATATTGATCCTTTATTTTGTATATGGCCTGTATATGTTTTGTACATGTCTATCAGTTTGATGCATGTACATTTGAGTATTCAGGAACGTTATATGATGATGTAGTATTCAGATAGGTTTATGTTTTGATGGCATGCTGTTAGATTTAGTGGCACGGAGCCATGTTATGCATGCGCCCATGTATGGGTATTTGATTATATTTGGATATCTGGTATTTCTGAATTGATATGTTGTATAAACTGCTTATCAGGAAATGCTTCTGAGTGGGATTGGAAAATCCCCAGTTGTCCGATTTATAGAGGAAACTCTGCCCGATTTTCGTTTACGCCGAGTAAGAATTAAGCTAGAAAAAGAAAAAGTAGCTCATATTTTTGTAAGTTAAGTCTTCCGCTGTTTCTGTTTGTATCATATGTATGTTAATTGAACCGGCTCGAGACGGGGATGTTACACAATCCATCCTATTTTCAAAAAAGTTGACAACTTTTCCTTATACATGATACGTGTTAGCTATATGATGATGACATATGTCAAATTTATGGGACTAACATAATAAAAAAAGGCCATTCTTCTTTACTTTTGTCAAAATAAGATGAATTGATAAATATTATTTTAGAGAAGCATATATTGGTAAATAATTTTCAAAAGAAGTCCCAAAAATTGTAATATGTTATTCTATGATTAAGATTGAAATACTACAAACAACAAAGATATATGGAAAGAGGGGTGGGTACCTTGATGGTTGTGGTACCTAATTCTCTTGAATCATGAACGGACAATTCACCAATAGATTTAATGCTAAACTGGTAGCATTCACTGAGTGTAAACTCCGTCAAAAGTGGGAAGGTTATGCGATAGTTTTCAGAGCAAATGCCGATTAAGTTTGGCAGCTTGTGAAATTCGAGATATTTTAATGCTGGAAGAAGAATCTGAATCTCATTGTGATTTTGAAGTTGAATCTCAAATATATACTCCAATTGCCCACATTCCTTCACCAAGAGCTTTTCCAATTTCGGAAACACGTCGCCCCAGTTATTGCCACCTCGGTCATCTTTGGTATCTATTATTACGTGCTTCAATTCATCACATTCCCTAATTATCAATGTTTCCAACATCATTGTTGGAGTAATAGACATGATAAATACGGATTCTATCTTGGAAACACGATAAAGTTGAATCTCTTTAATATTGTGCAGCATTTGTGATTGTTTTGAAAGACATTGAGTACTTTTCCCAAGATGATTCGATGCCTGTAATAAAATGCCACAAAAAAAAAAGTTTTAAATTAAAAAAACATAAAATTGACACAAATCCTGAAAACTAGCTTACATTAAATCCATAATATAATGCTAACGGTAATCTTCAAGGTTGGGATATGTTTATATGAAAAGGGCCTATAAATATAAGATACATGTTATTTATCAAAAAGAGAAAGTATCAGAAGATAACACAAGAAGGTTAGAAGGTTACCAATGGGATTTGAGCGCTTATGGTACTCCTCAATTTGTGTCTAGATTTATGAGTCCAAGGGAAAATATTGCATTTCATGGGATTCGATTGCATTTGTGACTTGGAAGATGACCTCTTTGTATACAAACACTCGGGATGATAACTTTCTGCAAAAGTGTCGATGAAATTTGGCAAGTGAGAGAGTTGCAGTTTGTAAAGTGAACCAAGTACGACATCCTTTACCTCTTCATTTTCATGTTGGTATTTGCCAAATATGTATTTAAGCTCACCACAATGCCCAATATCGATAGATTCTATTACAGGAACATCTCGAGCAGAAAGGCTCGAAAATATGAATTCCAATCGGGGACAATGTGCAATAAAAAGCATTTTCAAATTCGGAAACATTGCGGTGTAACTCTTTCTTCTGTTGTTATCATTATCAGCACCAACTATTTCTCCCAATTCCTCCCCTATTCTTTCACCTGCTATTATGTTTTCCAGTTGTTCACAGAAACTTATCTCCAATTCCTCCAACAGAACTAGGCTTTGAGATGTCGATAGTTGAAATAGGTTTACCAACTTCGGGCAATAAATCAGTTTGATGATTTTAAGATTGGAAAGGTTTAGCTTTCCCTTAAACAATATGCTTCGCAAAACATAACAACGTTTGATGAATAACGTCTCTAAACACTTGAGAAAGTCAGAGGGAAGGGGACCAATGCATAGTTCTTCCAAGTTTTCCATCTTTTCAAGTTCTAGTACAACCAACTTGGAGAAGACATTTTGTTCCAGAGAATTAATATGACTAGTGTCAATTAGACACTGTAATTCTGACCAAGATTCTAAACGAAGCTTCACAAGATAATTCATACCTTCATCTATCGGAACAATCTCAGGTATGAGATTTTTCCACTCCCCCATAATTCCTTCTAGCTTAAGAATCTCTGTTGTTTGTACCAGATACTTGAATGTTGCTTCAGAGAAATAACCATCAATGTATGAAGCACACACATATTTTGGCATTGAATCATTTGCTCCGTCAGTATACCTCTCTGTTATATGATACCTTTGCAATTCAGGCAATGTTATTTTCTTATCATTCGCTGAGCTGTAAACCTTGAATTGAATGAAATACAATTCTTCAAGTGATAAGTGTCTTTCAATCACTTCTAATGCATTATTCGTACCAGTAAGACACCTATACAAGTGTAGCAATCTAAGTCTCTCCAGCTCCGCAATTTCACGTGGCAATTCAACCACCACACAATCAACCAAATCAAGAGCCTCAAGGCTGTGTAGTTTTCCCAGAATAGAGATGTCACCTAATTTCAATCTTTCAAGGAATAGAGATCGAATATTCTTCAATGACTCGATTGACTGTGGCAATGAGAGACGCCATCCCCAAATCCCAGATGATAAATGCAAAACTCGAAGATTTGTCATATTTTCGAAGAATGAATTTGGCATTTCCATTGAGTTTCCTCCAACCACACAAACTTTTAGAATCTTAAGTTTGGAAGCATCAAACCTAAAGGAAAATAGATCCATGTCCTTGCCTTGGCATAACAAATATTTAATATTCTTCTGACTTTCAGCCGATAACTTTTCACGTTTGTTAGCCAAATTGACTGCTAGAATCTCTTTCTTAGCCATCGATAGGGCCACTTCACGAACCAAGTCATGCATTTTCACATGACCCTTCTCAGCCTTCAACAATAAACCAGAATCTATGAGTTCATTTTTGGCTTTAACTACTTGGCTTCGAGCACCATCATATTTTTCACCAACTTCCCCAAAAAGTATAATGACCCTAACTGGTAAATCTTAGTTAGAGATTTAATTTAAGGATTTAAATGCCATAATTAGATTCAGTGAGCGATTTCGAGTATTTTGACTGTAATCATGACTATGTTATGAACAGTGCGTTCTGCCGGAGAATTTACAGTTTTGTGAATTAACCGGTAGAGCTTAGAAAGAGCAAAATAATTTTAGAGACATAATTTGATAATTCTGACGACAAATATGAGTTCAGAACGAAAAATTGTATAGTCTGGCACTTTCCGTGAAAATCTCGTGAATAATGTTTCTACCGGGTATTTTGTACTGCTGTTTAAGCAACCGGTAGAGTCCAGAAATAAATAATTGATGAAATAAGAATAAGAAAGTCCAATATATGCCAAGCAAGTCAAAATAGGCCCAAGAAAATGATAAGTTTATAAGTTAAGTTCAGAAGTGAGCGAAGTACAATTAGTGATTCACAGTGCATTTCGTTAAAACAGTGCAAAAACCATACTGTGAATTATGAATATTGTTTAGTAACAAATTAAAATTAATGTAAATGATTTTAGAAAAATAAAAATATCTCCGTAGATATAAGTTAGTTCCGGGTCCGTTAAGTTAAAATACGCGATAGAAAAACATCCGATTGAGAAAGCCACATGTGCTTATAACTTAAGTTTCCTTCCAAAAGTTACTATTCACATCAGCTCACCTTCCCTCTCTCTCCTCAAGGCCGAGTCTCTCCTCCATGGAAGGCTAGGTTTTCAAGTTTTCTTTCTCCTTTGATTTCTCCCTCCACACTCAACCAAATCCTTAAGTCCATACACGAAATTCATAGGAAATCAACCAAGGAATCCATTCCACCGCTTTGTTTGGGCTAGTTTTGCTTGTAGAGAGAAATATTCCTCACCCCCAATTCGTGACACTATTCATCATTGTGGAAAAGTGGGGTTTTTGAGTGAGAAAAGCTTGGGTTTTGTTCCTTGGAGCTTGGGTTGGCAACTATAGGTAAGAAACCTCTAACCCTATGGTTATATTTTTGGTGATTTGAGTCTTGTTAATGATGAGCATATTTTGTTGGGAAATAATTGATGTTAGAATGTAAAATTTATGATGGATTATTGTTGTTTAGGAAGTTATAGTGTTGAGTAAGCATCCACATGTGATATAAAAATTTAAAAGCCCTATTGCATCTTCCTCCTAGGTTTCGGCCATCATGGAGTGAGTAGGAGTTATTGTGGAAAAAATTATATTATGTATTGTGAAGGTATAGTGTGTTGGAAATGAGTGAAAATGGATGAGTTAGTAAGAATGCCTAAGTAAAAAGGACTTGGTGTCTAAACTCAAAATAGGAATTTAGTGGAAGCATTCCTAGGTGTTTGCAAGTTGTAATGAAGTAACGAAAATGTATTGTAAAAGAGAAGGATCTTTGGAAATTCCCCTTGTAGGATTCGACCTATAGGGTATTTAGGGATATATTTTGTACATTTTATTTTAAATAAAATGTGTTGTAATAAATTGTATAAAGGTGATGAGTTTTGAAGAAAAATAGCATGATTTATGTTGAAAATTCCTAAGGGAATGGTTGATTAAATTAAAGAACACCAACGGTTATAAAGAGGTCTAGACTTGTGTATTGGCATAGGATTGGCAAAAATGCAAAGAAAGGAAAATAAGCGATAAAATGTATGCTTATGAAATAATTATGGTATTGCATCATTTTATTGATGCATTGTAAATTATTCTCTAGGTGTGCCTAGGGATTGAGAAGGATCGGAAATCTCTTGAAGCGATAAAAGTAACTTGTTCCACAAGTAAGCGTATTGGTAAAGCTTCAAGAGGTAAGCTCTATGTTTAAGGAGTCTTTTCCTGCTTGAGTGCTCCACCATGGTTAGTGAACTATGGTTGGACTGTATGACTGTGATTTAGATGCTTTGTATAGATGCATTCATATAGAGTTATTTGATAACATGATATGTTTTGCTCTGATATGACTTCTGTAATATGATTTCTGTAACAATCTCTGGCCATTGATTGTATAGTACCCGGATGTCCGCTTTGGGGTCCTCCCTCGGGACTGATGGTGTACGCCTCTGATATGTCTGGTTCCGCTTTGGGGTCCTCCCTCGGGAACACGTGCGTTGATTTCCGCTTGGGGTCCTCCCTTGGGAATGACGGCGCACATCTCTGATATGATATGGATATATGCTCTGTTCTGTTATGATATCTGTTATATGTTGTATTTGTATACTCTGTATCTGACTTTCATGCAGGAGTGAGCCAGGGGTATGGAGAATTCTCTATAAACCTGGAGCTTATTGAGATTTGTAATCTCACCCCTCTTTGGGGACATATTTTCAGGGGCCCAGATTCCCGGTGAGTCCTCACTAGGCAGGGACACGACACGTGGCTGAGGCAGTTGACAGATTGGATTTTGAGTGGCTGTAGGCTACTACCTTTTTGGAGTGTTTGATGTATTTTAGTATTTTCGCATTTGATGGATCGTGATATTGATCCTTTATTGTGTATATGGCCTGTATATGTTTTGTACATGTCTGTCGCTTTGATGCATGTACATTTGGGTATTCAGGCACGTTATATGATGAGGTAGTATTCAGATATGTTTACGTGTTGGATTGCATGCTGTTAGATATAGTGGCACTGAGCCAAGTTATGCATGCGCCCATGGATGGGCATTTGATTATATTTGTATAAACTGTTTATCAGGAAATGCTTCTGTGAGGGATTGGAAAATCCCCAGTTGTCCGATTTATAGAGGAAACTCTGCCCGATTTTCGTTTACGACGAATGAGAATTTAAAAAGAAAAAAAAAGTTAGCTCGTATTTTCAGAAGTTAAGTCTTCCGCTGTATTCTGTTTTATCATATGTATGTTAATTGAACCGGCTCGAGACGGGGATGTTACAAAAAGGCCCGCTCCTATGCCATATCTGGTTAAAATTTCAGTAGAAAGTTCTTCATCTTCTGGGAACATAGAACATAAGAGGAACATTCTCTTGGCTTTTTTATTCTTCATTCTATCATAGCTAAACCTCAAAGAATTATAAACTTTAACCAGATTCTTATGACTGTCATCATCATCATCATCAGCATCATCAGCATCATCATCACTCTGCCTGGGTATAGTCTTCTGCAAGGAATTTATGGCTTCATCCCACTCTTCCTCCCGTTTTTCGTCCTTTAAACTTTTAGCCAGAACTGAAATTGCAATTGGTAGTCCTTTGCATTCTAGGACAATTTTAAGTCCCTTATTCAGCAAACTTTGAGGGGTACTATCGCTTAAAACAGCATGCTTCATGAACAGGGTCCATGCATCTTCATTTGATAAGAGATCCAGATTAATTATACTTGTACTTCCCATTAATTTGCATACCCTTACCTTGCGTGTGGTTAGAAAAACTCTACAACCCTTGCGATCGTCCCTACCTGGAATCCCTATTTCTTCAAATTTGATATCTTCATGATCCCACACGTCATCCAATATTAGAAGATTTTTCTCACCATCGGTTAATCTCTTCCACAGTAATCCGCGTCGCTCTAATTCGCTCTTATCCTTCAATTCTAATCCCAAGGGTACAGCAATATCATCTTGAATCTTTCTAATGTCAGGAGTGTATGACACTGTAGTAAAGATTACTTGTTGAAATTCTTCCAATCTCTTCAGTTGCTTGCCCACTTCTTTTGCCAATGTAGTTTTACCGGTGCCGCCCATACCTTGCAATCCGGTTATATAGTTATTATCATCTCTCAGTGCATTCAAAAGTTCTTCGTATTTCAACTCTCTGCCCTTGAAAGAAATGTAATCTTCAGAAGAATAGTATTCCACGCCTGGAAGTTGAGGAGCGACTCCTTCAGTATCCAAGTTTTCTTGCAAGAGTTTTTTGATCTCCTCTGTCTTTTGGGACAATGCCTTTCCCTTACTATATCGCTGCCATATGCAATTAGGACACCATCTAAAAAACCACGCCTTTTCTGTTTCGGTTTCCTCTTGAATTGACTCACCAACTTCCTCTCGCCAATAAGTGGCATCAGCTAAAGGTTCACGTGCGTTTCTTTTCGCTGCATCAACACGTTGCCCCACAGCCTTTCGTTTTGCTTCCAACTTTCCTTTTTGCTTTTTAAAGTCTGCAACAATGCAAGAGAAGCAACATATATATCGTGATTCTGCTATTGCCTTATCGATCAATTTCTCCAAACCCTTCTTAGCCAAATCAGCCGGGATACTCTCCATCTAAATCAAGTTCAATAGGTAAAAGTTAGTAATAAATGATTATCACAGTTTCCTATAGAATTAAATCGTCAAATAAAAAAATTAAAATTAAAATTAAAAATAAAATCTCCACAACAATTGATGGTTAATAATAGTGATGCATTTTAATCTTCATGTCTTGTAGAGAAAGTTTGATAAATAATCATTTTAACTTTTAGACATTTTAAAATTTATTTTATGATATCTTGATATTTTGGTTGTGTGTGCTTTCAAAATTTAAATGTTTTATACCTGAAAAACAATATTGAGATGAGATGTTAAATATCTCGTATATACTGTTCGAAATATTAAGAGTCAATTATAATATTAAAAGAATTTTATTATAATTATAATACTAAGACTCTTGATATTATCCATTAAACGTTATATAACTCAATTAATTACTGATGTATTTAATCTCAATCAATGATTTGGTATATGATCGATGTACCAGATTATAAGTTATGAAATATATATATTAAGGATGGTCTTCTCTCGAACCCTATTGTCATTCTTTCCATAAGAATATATATCAAAGTAAAGAAGGCTTAGAGAGAGAAACTACCCCAACACAATTGCTCACAAAATGATGACTATTGTTAATCCTTCATCATCATTTTCAGGTATGTCTTTATCTCTTGTGTATGTGAAAATCATACACAAGATCATTTATCATATTCTTATTTTATGATTTATGAACATGATATATTATGCAAACTAACATATACTTGGTATGAAAATGAAAAGCATTATAAACAATTTTGAAGATAAGTTTGCACAGATAATTCTTTCATAAACTGTTCCCGTTACACTAACAATGCGTAAATATATAGTTTATATAAAACTTAAATGAAATGAGAACTATATTTAAAATTTTAGAGTTCTAAAAATAAAAGGTTTGAAACAAGGATAACGAGTTAACTTTTAAGGCACTAAAAGGAATGAAAAAATGGAGATCAAATTATACTAGCCGCTGTCATTAGAAGAGAGTTAACGGTAAAGGATATGACTAGTTTATCGGAAATAACATGTTCGAACATTTGTCTCAACAATAATAAATAAAAATATAGTACAACTATTATTCTAAGTTAGGGGAATTTACCAGCCGAAAATTTTCCAAGTTATCCCATATATACTTGCTTCAGATATCCTATCCTCTCAACTACTTTTCTTTTAGGTAAAACTTCATTTTCATCTAACGTGGTTTTGTGATTTATCATTTGACCCCCTGTGATTTTAAACTTATCAGTTAGACTCATTGTGCTGAGATATTTTGTCATTTAACCCCCTATAATTTCAAATTTTCACTTAGACCCCTTGTGATTACAAAAAATTTCACTTAGACACCTTGTGGTTTAAAAAATAAATATTTAAAATAAATTTTCTCTCTTTTTTATTTTATATCCTCATGTAATGAATGCATTTATGGTTTAAAAAATATTCAAGTTATTTAATCTGAAATTAATTTATAAGTTATCTTAATTTTTTTTAAATATATTTGAAATTAAAAAAATATTATTTAAGATAAATTAAATATGTATTATCAAAATAATGACAAAGTCAGTACCTTCAAGAAAATTTGAAGAATGTTGCATAGGTGTTGGGTTGACGAAGCTGACACATTGAAATTGGAAGGATAAGGTTTATTGGAGTGTTTTTCTCATTCAATGCTTTGGTAGTTGAGCATGCACGACATTATTGGTGCATGACTTAATGTCTAAACAGTCGCCCCAATAAATGCAAAAGCCCTATTAATGAGAAGACTCTAGTAGAAGATGAAGAGTTTTCCCATATACAAAATGAGATGAAATTTCATTGAACAAGTTTTAATAGTAAACCTCTATGAGAAAAGCTAGAGCATGTAACTTCTTTAAGAGAAGAACTGTGTATTCCATCCTTGTGAAGAATTTGTGTGTACCACTAGTGTTTACTAGAGAAGAACTCTTGTAATCTTGCTATTCTCATTGTAAAAGATTTTACTGGACTAGGTCTAACAAAAGGTTTACTAGATTAAGTCTTGTGGTTTTTACATATCTTTATTAAGAGAGATTTTTCACATTAAAAAGGATTGTGTGTTATCTCTTTTTCTCTCCATCTAAAAATTTTGGTCTTTTCGGTATTTTTTGTGTATTGGGCCGACATGCAAATGGCCTGACCTCCAAGTTTCGAATTCTTAACACTAACATTTTTTTCTCCTTTTGTTTTTCAAAATACTCTTGCACTTGTTTTTTTGAGTACGCGACTAATTCCTTTAGACACGCAGGGATAGGGCTTGGCTTTATTTTAATAGTTCAAATTGAGTATAAATATTAAAAAATGACATTGATTTTGTTCAACTTTTAGTCTCGTGGTTATTGCATCAATATAAGCATGTTGCATATATATTATAAGTAATATATATACTTGCTGAACTTTTTGGCCGCTGAACTCTAACTGTAGATCTAAGGTTTCAAACTATTAGGAGAAAATATTGGAAGAATCTGAAACAAACTTCATTCTCAAAAATCTGAATTAATGTGTACTGAGAGCATTGCTCTTATAACAGTAAAGGTGTACTAACAGAAAAGAGAGAAGATAACAAATTGAGGTATACGTGGCACATGAGCCAATAACTAATAACCTATACATCAGAAACTAATCAAAAGAAGAAAATAATAAAATTGTATATTCTAATACTCCCCCTCAAGATGGAGAGTGAATGTTGTGCACTCCCATCTTGGAAAGCAGGGAAGCAAACTGAGCAAGATGCAGTGCCTTGGTGAGGATATCAGCCAACTGATGTGCAGAGGCAATGGGGAAAGTTTGAAGACAACCTTGAACAATTTGTTGTCGAACCAAGTGGCAGTCAATTTCAATGTGTTTTGTTCTTTCATGAAACACAGGGTTTGCAGCTATGTGGAGGGCAGCATCATTATCACAAAATAGGTGAGCAGCAGCAGAATAAGGAATGTGAAAATCTTTAAGTAGAGAAAATAACCAAATAAGTTCACAAGTGACAGCAGCCATGGACTTATACTCAGATTCAGCTGAGGATTCGGATACAGTAGCTTGTTTCTTTGATTTCCAACTGATTAGTGAATTGCCCAAGAAAACACAAAAACCAGAAATAGATCTTCTAGTGTCAGGGCAAGAAGCCCAGTCTGAATCAGAAAAAGCATTTAATTGAATTTTTGAAGATGAAGAAAACAGTAATCCTTGACCTGGAGTGCCTTTCAAATAGGCCAACACCCTGTAAACAGTAACAAGATGGGGAGCTCTAGGTGCAGACATGAATTGACTGAGATGATTAACCGTGTAACAGATGTCCGGTCGAGTTACTGTTAGAAACAATAAACGGCCAATCAGTCTTCTGTATTGGGATGGATCAGAGAGAAGATCACCTGTAGTGGATGAAAGCTTGAGATTGGGCTCCATGGGTGTGGACTTTGGTTTGCAGCCAAGGTAACCAGCATTAAATAGAATTTGTAGAGTGTAATGGCGTTGACAAATGGATATGCCATCAGAGGACCTAGCCACTTCAATGCCAAGTAAGTATTTCAAAGAACCAAGATTCTTTAATTTGAATTTGCTGTCCAGGAAAGAAGTGAGATGATGGACCTGATCAGAATTGTTGGAGGCCACTAGTATGTCATCAACATACACTAAAACAGCAACAAAAACATCATTTGAATATTTGGTTAATAAGGAATGATCAGTTTGAGAGTGGGAAAAACCAAGAGATAAAAGGGTTGAAGAAAACTTAGCAAACCATTGGCGAGATGCTTGTTTCAAACCATACAGTGACTTACGAAGATTGCATACAACATTGGATGGGAGAGACTCCCTCTGTGTAAAATAAACGGGTGAGAGAGACATGTAAACTTCTTAATCAAGCTCTCCATGTAAAAATGCATTATTGACATCTAATTGAATTAGATGCCAATTGTGTATAACCGCAAGAGCAAAGAGGAGACGAACTTTTGTGCTTTTTGCAACATGGGAATAAGTTTCCATATAATCCAAACCTTCTAATTGAGTGAATCATTTGGCAACCAAACGAGCTTTATAACGCTAAGATATCCATCAGATTTGTACTTCATTCGATACACCCACTTGCAACCCACCGGATGTTTTCTGAAGGCAGAGAGACAATGGACCATGTCTGATTGTTTTTAAGAGCAGTGAGTTCTGCATTCATGGCATCACACCATTCGGATAATTGAGAGGCTTCGGCATACAATGAGGGTTCAAAATAGGAAGAAATATTATTAATAAGGGTAAGGTGTGAAGGTTTAATTTTAGAATATGATAAATGGGCTGAGATGGGATGTATGGTAGAGGTTGAACAAACGAAATCTGAAAGATGTGGTGGGGGCCTTTTGATGCGAGAAGGCCTTGTAGGAAGATGATCAGAGGCTTCAGTGGTAACATTATGAGGTACAGATTTGGATACAAGAGGTAAAGAATTCAAGGGAGTGGAGAAAGGAGTAGAGGAAACAAATGGAAAGATAAACTCATGAAAGACAACATCCCTAGAAATAACTAATCTATTGGTGGATAAGTCAAGAAGCTTGTAAGCTTTATATCCTGGGGGATATCACAGGAAGACAGCGGATGAAGAATGAGGAGAGAACTTGTGTATGTTACGAGAAAGAGTGGAATAAAAACATAAGCAACCAGAATTACGAAGATGAGTATAAGAGGTAGGTTTATGGGAAAGAATTTCAAAAGGAGTTTTATGATGAAGGAGTGGAGAAGGAATACGGTTAATCAGATAAACCGCAGGGAGAACACAATCAGTCCAGTATGCTAGAGGAATATAGGATTGGAAATGCAGGGCATGGGCAACGTTTAGAATGTGTTGATGTTTGCGCTCAACAACTGAGTTTTGTTGAGGCCTTTCAACATAGGAATGAAATACTTGAATGCCTTTAGAGGAATAAAAATCATTGAGATTAAACTCAGGGGCATTGTCACACTGAATTTTTTTTATAGGAGAAGAGTATTAAGTATGAATTAAATTATAAAAAGATGGAAAAAATATGGAAAAGTCAGATTTATTTTTTAAAAAATGTACCCATGTAAACTGTGTGGCATCATCCACGATAGTCAGAAAATATTTATCACCAGAAACAGAAATGGGGTTAAATGGACCCCAAATATCACAGTGTACTAATGTAAAAGCATTGGCAAACATGTGACGATTTAAAATATATGGTAATTTTTTTGTTTAGATAAAGGGCAAACAGAACAAGGCGTGTGTGAGATGGTGTCTGTAAAATCAAAAGTATTTTTCATTGATTGTAAAAGGGAAAGGGATGGATGGCCTAACCGAGAGTGCCATAGTACAGAAGAAGGAAACATTGTAGCAGAACAAAGGGGATGGGGAACATCAGAAATGGGGAATAAATTTGATGAATCAAAAAAATATAAGTCACCCGTGCGCCTAGCAATCCCAATCGTCTTGTGAGTTATAGCATCCTGGAGCAGACAGAAGGAACCAGAAAAAGAGCAATAATGTTAGAATCTCTTGTTAGAGCGCTAACAGATATGAGGTTTAATGTAAATGAAGGAACAAAAAGAACACGATGTAATGTTAACGAAGAAGAAAGGGAAACATCTCCAACAGAGGAAATTGGAATACTAGAACCGTTAGGAAGAAAAATAGAACCAAAAGAAGAAGGAAAGGAAGGATGTGAAATAAGAGAAGAAATGTAAGTGACATGGTGAGTAGCACCAGTGTCAAGTACCCAGTAATTTGAAGGAATGGATGATGAAATCTTACCACTGAAGCTTGCGATCATGGGATTTGCAATTGAAGATATAGTGGATGGTAAATCGGACGAAGATGTGGTGGTGGTGGGATCAGGATTTTTGTTGAGAATGGAAAGTAGCTGATGATACTTAGTGGGGGTGAGGGGATCGTGTGGTGGAGAGAAAGTGGTTTGAGATGTGGTTAGGTGAATTTGGGCCTGATGTTGAGGTTGGCCAGATGGGTTTTTGGGGCTTCTAGGTTTGTAGCCTAGGGGAAAGCCATGGAGCTTAAAACACTTATCTCGGACACGGCCCAACTGCTAGCAGTGAGTGCAATAAGAGCGAGGGCGTCGTTGGGCTGAGACGGCGGCAGTGACTGGCGATGATGAAGCCATAACAGAAGCAGCAGGAACCCTAGATGTTGTGTTCATCATTGGAGTGTCAAGAGAGGGATGAAATTAGGGTGTGATTTGTCATTGACGTTCCTCTTGTATGACTAAGGAGAAAACACGCGATAATGAAGGGAGTGGCTCCATAAGCAGGATCTAAGCTCTGATTGAAGAAAATAAGTCATTCAACCCCATTAAAAATTGCATTGCATAGTCCTGTTGTTGAGTATTTGACAAAATCCGAAGAGCACCACAAGTGCAAGCAGGATTGGGGGAATAATCTCGGAGTTCATCCCAAAGAATCTTCAATTTCGTGTAATATGTATTGATATCCAGACGCCCCTGATGCAATGAGGAGATTTTTTGTTTTAATTGAAATATACGCGGTCCATTGGCTTGATGAAATCGAACACAGAGGTCTTCCCGGAGGTCTTCCCAGAGGTCATAAGCGGTGGAAAAATACATCAGGCTATTCGCGACCTCTTCGGATACAGAGTTGAGAAGACATGAAGTCACCATGGAGTTGCATCGGTTCCAAGCAACATAAAGAAGATTAGTAGTGTCAGGTCGAAGAAGAGACCCATCTACGAAACATACTTTATTTTTTGCGGTGAGAGCAATGAGTATTGCTCGGCTCCAGGAGTTGAAATTCGGTCCATTGAGGGAGTGAGTAACCAGAATGAGACCAGAATTATCACCATTCTGAAGATATTAAGGACTTGCAGAGTCCTCCATAGGAGCAGAAAAGGAAATAGTGTTAGATGTAGAAGAATTGGATGAAACGGGGTTGGCAGTTGTGCCACCACGAGCCATGGAGAAAGACTCTGAGGTTAAAAAAAGTCATCTGATACCATATTAGGAGAAAATATTGGAAGAATTTGTAACAAACTTCATTCTCAAAAATCTGAATTAATGTGTACTGAGAGCAATGCTCTTATAACAGTAAAGGTGTACTAACAGAAAAGAGAAAAAAGATAACAAACTGAGGTATACGTGGTTAGGGGTGTCAAAACGGGTCGACACGACACGAATTCGACACGACACGAATACATCAACACTCACACGACACGAATTTTTATTCGTGCCAAAATCTTCAACACTGACACGACACGAATTTTTTGCGGGTTGACACGACACGAATAACACGCAAAATAGGGGTCAAAATGGTAATTGACAAAAAAAAATTTAAAAATGGATCGATATTAAAAAAATTAAAATAATAATAATAATAAATTAAAAATAAAATAATTTAAAAAAAAATACGGGTCGACACGAACACGACACGAATTTTTTACATGTCATTTTTCCCAACACGAACACGACACGAATTTTTTTGCGGGTCAACCCGAACACGAGTTTTCGTGTCGTGTCGCGGGTCGACTCGCGTGTCAAAACCTATATTGACATCCCTATACGTAGCACATGAGCCAATAACTAATAACCTATGCATAAGAAACTAACCAAAAGAAGAAAATAATAAAATTGTATATTCTAATACAAACTCTAGTTAAACTCAAATCATGAATAGCCACCGCATAAACACATGATCATGTAATTCAGGAGGAGTGTCGACTGAAAATTGAAATTAAATGCAAATAATAAAATTGAAAATGCATACCGAACAAAGGGCAACCATGTGATTATTTTACCTTATTAGGGGACTTTCAGCACATACTTAAGTCTATTGAACAATCTTCCCCTTTCTCTGATATCCTGCAGCAACCACAAAATAAGGTAATGTTGACTGCAGTTCGAGTTCTGCAACTAATAAACTAACAAAAGCAGCATTTATCTAGAAATAAATAAATAAATACATAATAATAATAAAAGGGAAAGAAAAGAAAAAGAAAAAGAATCATGGTCATTGTTATTTTCAATCATTCCCACACGGACAAACTTTACATGCAACCATTCATTTAAAAAAATGCAAAATTTTGTCTCATATTTATAAGGGAAATTGTTTTCTTATATTACATGAGATAACAAATTTTCAACACACACATGTAGATGAGAGATGAGAGAGAACATAGGGGAGAGAAAGTGTAGGAAAGTATTTTTATCTTATGTAAAATGAGAAACCAATTCCCCTATTTATAATCCATTAATTTTCAAGTCTTGGTTTTTCTATTTTCAATTACTTCCACTTACAAACTTTACTAGTGGCCCTTCATTTAAAAATGCCAACTCTGCTTCTCATATTTATAATCCTTTCATTTTTGGCAGACAAGCTTTATAAGGATGCTAAAGGAGTGTCAAATAAGAATTAATCAAACCTGTCAAATAAATAATAAGGATACTAAATTAGTCCAAAAAGGATTTGCTGAAGGACTCTAATTATACACAATACACAACGACCCAATTCTTTAAGACTTTGTTTTGAAGTTTAGAGGGAAAGGGAAGGAAAGGAATTCAAGGGAAAGGAAAGGAAGAGAAATGAAGGTATTCTCTTCTCTTGTTTAGGAGTTAAAAAAAAGATAAGTGATAAAAATGGAGGGATAACGAGATATTTTTACTATTTTACCCTTTCTTTAAAAATTAATATAATTAATATATTTTATAAATTAGATTAAATTTAAAATTTCTAAAAAATCGTTTATGTAATTTTTATATTTAAAAAATATTCTCTCTCTCTCTTAAAAATTATTAAAATGCAATCAAATTTGAGTGAGAAAATAATTTTGTAAAACAAAATAAAATAAATAGAGAATAGTAATTGTAAATATATTTCATATATTGAAAAATTATTTAATATGTCAAAATACATATGTATTTTTTTTATTTAATTACGATACAAAATTAAAAACTTGTATCTGAATAGTGAATACTATTACAACTAAATTAAAGAAAATCGATTCACATAATCGTAGAATTGGAATATTTTGTTCTGTATGGTTTCTGCATATTTTTCTGAGACGATGATGACAGATTCTTCATGCAACCCAAAGCAGCAGAAGACGCGGGTATACCATTCTTACAACTCAGAACGCAAATAAGATGATTTTCATTAATATGTCGAGAGGTTTGAACCAAAACAAAAGTTGCTTACAATCTATGATATCTATCAAAAAATACAAACTGGAAAAAGAAAAACCAGAGCAAAGCTACCGAAAGCAAGACGAAATTAACTAGCCCAGGTTAAGTTAATTAACTAAAGTAAACAACTATTAAAAGAGTACAATACAATAAAAAAGTTAGACTTTACTAAATCCTATTACTCCCCCTCAAGATGGACAGTGGATATCCAACACTGCCATCTTGGACAATAGAGGGAAAAAACAAAGAAGGTAAAGCCCTAGTAAACACGTCGGCAAATTGGTCACGTGATCTAATGGGCATTAACTTGATGTGGCTAGAGATGACTTGTTCTCACACAAAGTGGCAGTTTATCTCTATGTGCTTTCGTTCGCTTGTGGAAGATAAGATTCAAAGTAATGTGAACAGTCGCTTAGTTGTCACAAAAAAAGAAGAGCAGGCGAGTGAGATGAAACTCCAAGATCAGATAAAAGCTGGGACAACCAACATAACTCAGCAGTTGTGACAACTATAGATTGATATTCAGCTTCGGCTGAGCTCCTGGAAATTGTGGTTTGCTTTTTAGCTTTCCAAGAAATTAAGAATTCTCCCAAGAAGAACATGAAACAAATTGACTCAACCTATGCACATCATAGGTAATATCAGGTCCAGACAATTTCAAATATAACAACCTGCCAATTAGATTTCTATACTGAGTGACATCTTGGAGAGGATCACCATCCGAGCTTCTAAGAAGCAACTTAGAGTCCATGGGAATAGTTGCGGGTTTAGAAGCTAGAAAACCAGTGTCTTCCAAGAGTTGCAAGGTATAATGTATTTGAGACAACACTATCCTTTTTTCAACACGAGCAATCTCTAGTCCTAAAATATACTTGAGAGGTCCCAAATCCTTAAATTTGAACTTAGAACTCAGAACTGACTTCATGGACTGAATAGCATAATCCGAAGGTCCAGCAAGTAGAATATCATCTACATAAACTAAGACAACAATGAAATCTTAACCTGTTCCTCTCGTGAAAAGTGAATAATCAGACTTAGACTATATGAAACCACTAGAAATAAGAGCACTTGAGAACTTAGAATGCCATTGCCTTAAGCCATACAAGGCTTTATGAAGTTTACACACATGTTTAGCAGCACTAGGATGAAGCTCCCCCTGAAACATGTATCCAAGAGGTAAGTCCATATACACTTATTCAAAAAGATCCCCCATTCAAGAAAGCATTGTTAATGTCAAGTTGGTGTATATACCAACATTGAGAAGAAGCCACCGTAATAAGAGTCTTGACATTCACCATCTTTGCAACTGGAGAAAAGGTGTCAATAAAATCTGCTCCTTCTTGTTGGGTATAGCCCTTGGCTACTAGTCTGGACTTATGCCTATCCACGAAACCATCAGGTTTGAATTTAAGCTTATAGATACATAGGCAACTAATGGGATGTTTGCCTTGAGGAAGAGGGACAACAAACCACATTCAGTTGGCTTCCAAAGCTTCTAATTCAGATTGCATAGCTTCACGCCATTGAGGAAGCTTGACAGCTTGGTGATAAAACTGAAGCTCATAGTTCACTGTTATGTTGAGTGCTAATTACTTATAGGAAGCTGACAACTTGTCATAGCAAATAACAGCTGAGAGAAAGGATAGTCCACAATGGGGCAGCAAGTGTATGACTTGGTCAGAAGATTGCAATGATAATCTTTGAGGTAGCTAGGAGCCTTGGAGATTCTATTAGACTTTATAATAGGAGGTGGTCAAAGGCATATTTGTTATTGCTGAAGGATGAACATGAAGTTTTGAAAGTGGTTTTGCAGAGAACGATGAATCTAGAATAGATGGCTCTGCATCACAAGTACTTGACTGATGAGGTGATATAACCAGATCTGGATTAGTCATGAAAATATTTCTATTTGGCAGAACCAGTTCAAGAAATATATCAACTTACGAATTAGAACCTGAGTGATGATAAGGAAAAATAGTCTCATGAAATACATCATCTCTAGATATGAAGACTTTTTCATTATCAAGATCAAAGAATTTGTAAGCTTTCATTCCAAGAGGATATCCAAGGAATATGCATCTGTGACCTAATGGCTAAACCTTTGTCCTGTGACTTGACAAAGTAGATGCAAAAGTTAGGCAACCAAACACCTTAAAAATAGAATAATCAACATCCTTCATAAACAGAAGAGAGTAAGGGGATTTATATCCAAGAAGGGCAGAGGCAGTCCTGTTGATTATAAAAATTGCAGTAGAGATACAATCAGACAAAAGGTGAGTGGAATCCTTGACTGAAAATATAGAGCATGAGCAACATTAAGTATGTGTCAATGCTTGCGTTCCACAATATAATTTTGTTGAGGAGTTTTCACATATGATAGTTGATGAATGATCCCTTGAGCATGGCAGAAATCAGTAAAAGATAATTCACGTTCATTTTCTGATCTAACCATTTTAATTTTCTTGCCAAACTACGTGTGAACCATAACATAAAACTTTGGATAAACTATGATAGCATCACTTTTATTCTTAAGCAATTAAACCTAGTACTATCATCAACCAATGTAAGAAAGTACCTATGACCAGAATATGATGCAACATGCAGGGGTCCCCAAATGTCACAATGCACTAAAACAAAAGACGAAGGAGATAAATTGTTGTGGGAAATAAATGGAAGACGTCTCTGCTTAGCAAGTGGACAAATGGTGAACGACATTTTACTCATAGAAGAATCAAAAAATTGCAATAATTGTTTCTTATGAGAAAGGCACTGATTTGAAAGATGGCCTAACCTATTGTGCCAAACTTTAGCAGAGACAGTGTTAACAAAAAGAGTAAAACCTTTTTTGAGTCCCTAACAAAAAACACGATCCCCACTTTCGTCCTTTACAAAAAAAAAAACTCATATTAGTCCTTTTTTGGAGACTAAATATGATCTTCATTGAATTTCTAAGGGACCACATTCTCAAAAAACTGAAATTGTAGAGGAATCAAAAGTTGACTTTTTTTGTAAGGGACGAAAGTGGAGATCATGTTTTTTGTTAGGGACCCAAAAGGAAATTTACTCTAACAAAAAAATTCCCGGTTACATATTTTATCCAGAGTAAATACCAGTTTTGGTCCCTAACAAAAAACACGGTCCCCACTTTAGTCCCTTACAAAAAAAAAATTCGTCAGTTGGTCC
Source organism: Gastrolobium bilobum (assembly GCF_033153095.1). NCBI lineage: Eukaryota > Viridiplantae > Streptophyta > Magnoliopsida > Fabales > Fabaceae > Gastrolobium > Gastrolobium bilobum. The sequence continues at coordinate 39,992 of NW_026898595.1, read as the reverse complement.
CTAACAAATTCAAAGTGGACCCATTTAGTTGAAATCATGGTCCCTCATGTAACGCCTGGCCGCTTCAAGAATCAATGACTATCCCCACATACTAACACGAGACTTTTCAGTGCGCTTTTTCCTCACTCGCACACTTCCTAGGAAAACTTCCCAGGAGGCCACCTATCCCAGAATTGCTCCAAGTCAAGCACGCTTAACTATGGAGTTCTTCCATTCCGAGCTACCGAAAAGAAGATGCATCTTGTTAGCATAGGTAGTACCAATTAATTCTTATAAGCTATCCCAAACTGTGCAGTCTTATACCTGCACAGCCTTTGGAATCCCTCTCTTTCGGGTTTCGATTCGATTCATTCATGCATGTAACCCCCCGCTGGAAGCCTGTCAGGAGACGCTCCTTGTCCGTGCCTCTTTGCACCGGCGATCACTCCCCGCCCTTGTCAGCGCTCGGGATGTTACATGCCCACCAGCTTCCGCCTGGTTCGTCCTCGAACCACACCGTAATGGATGAGAGGCCCTGCTCTGATACCACTTGTAACGCCTGGTCGCTTCAAGAATCAATGACTATCCCCACATACTAACACGAGACTTTTCAGTGTGCTTTTTCCTCACTCGCACACTTCCCGGGAAAACTTCCTGGGAAGTGTGCGAGTGAGGAAAAAGCACACTGAAAAGTCTCGTGTTAGTATGTGAGGATAGTCATTGATTCTTGAAGCGGTCAGGCGTCACACCTCACAATTTCAAAAACGACCCATATTAGTCCCTCAAAAAGACTAAAATGGATCCACTTTGAATTTGTTAGGGACCAACTGACGAATTTTTTTTTATAAGGGACTAAATGGGGACCGTGTTTTTTGTTAGGGACCGAAAAGGGTATTTACTCTTGTATCCAAAACATACAGGTCTTCAAATCTTCCACCCTTGCCAATCATCCTTTGACTACTCATATCCTAAATGACAAAGGATGTAGGAAGAAATATGAGCTTATATCCAGAAGCAACAATTAAAGCACTCATAGAGAGAAGATTGAACCGAAAAGAAGGAATGTATAGAACATCCTTGAGAAGAATGTCCGTGGTGAGCTGAATATCACTAATTGAATGCACTTGAACAGTAGAGTTATCAGGCAATGTGACAAAATAATCAAATATAGAACACATGAACAAGAAATTCTCTAAATAGATACAAATATGATGCGAAGCTCCAGTGTCTAGAACCCAAACTCGAGAAAATGAATAGCTATTATGCAAAGCCGAGGAAGAGATTGTACCTGAATGTGAAACACCAGAACCAAAAATAGCTACACTATCTAGAAGCGTGCTTTGTTGAGCCATGTGCACAGATAAAAGATTCATGAGCTGGGAGAATTTGTCAGAGTCTAGGCCCTGTAAAAATTGATCCACATGACGTGAAGAAACATGGTTAACAGCAACACTGCTTTTTGATCTAGATGACTTATGTTTAGACTTATATCTTGGAGGATAATTGTGAAGCTTATAACACTTCTCGACGGTGTGCCCATGAAATTGGCAGTGGGTGCAGAAAAGACGATCCTTGCACGATACTTTAGACGAAGGATCAGCCTTCACAACAAACACCATAGGGAGATAACCGAAAGAAGTTCCAATTTGACGTTGTCTTTCCTCTTGCATCGCCAGCGAGAAAATCTTGCTAATAGGATGAAGAGGATCAGTGAGCAAAATTTATGCACAAACTTGAGAGAAGGAATCATTCAAACCAATAAGGAAAGCCATAGCATATTCCATACGTTGAAAGTTCACTATATTTTTGACACCTTCGCATGTGCACTTGCCGCACGTACCCAAAGGACAAAAATTATTGAGTTCCTCCCAGATTGACTGCAACATAGTGAAATAAACGCTTACAGAGACTTGATCTTCTGTAAGAGTAATTAAATCTCGGTGAAGCTGAAAAATGCGAGGATTATTCCTTTGCTGAAAATGATCTTGAAGATCTTTCCAAATGTCAGCGGCAGAATCAGAATAGAAAATACTGCCGGAGATTTCTTTGCAGACTAGGTTCCAGATCCATGAGATTACAATGTCATTATTGCGAATCCAAGAAATAAAAAGAGCGCGATCTGCATCGGAAGGCCTTGTAATTGTGCCATTGACAAACCCTAGCTTGTTTTTCACAGATAGTACAATTTTCATCGCACGGCTCCATGAGTTGTAGTTCTCACCAGAAAAAGGTTGCGAAACCAAGACGAGACCTAGATTATCATAATGGTTGAGAAAGAACAGACTAGAAGGAGCCTCTATTTCTGATCTAAGAGGTGAAGGATGAGGTGTAGATGATTGAGGTGCATCTTCAATAGAAGCCATGAGAGAAAAAAGGAAAACCATAGCAAAGCGGAAAGAAAACTAATCTTCTGATACTATCTTACAACTCAGAACGTAAATATGATGATTTTTATTGATATCTCTAGAGGTTCAAACCAAAACAAAAGTTGCTTACAATCTATGCTGTCTATTAGAAAATACAAACTGGAAAAAGAAAAACCAGAGCAAAGCTACTGACAACAAAACAAATTAACAAGCACAGGTTAAGTTAACTAACTAAAGTAAACAACTAACCAAATGAGTTAAAAGAGTACAGTACAGTAAAAAAGTACAACTTTACTAAATCCTATTAACCATCCCTACCAAGACATCAACGTTCCGATCCAGAAGCTCTACAACCTCCCCACCGCACGCAGAGCACCTTTTCTCTGATGAAGTTCCAGGATCTACCGCTCTTAGGGCGAGAACCTCCAATACTGGATGCGGCTACCCTTTCGGCGCCATCATCAGCGGTGCCAAGGGGACCTTCCGAGGCCTTAGGGATACAGAGTCTGCCGACTCGGTGAAGCTCTGGCTCAACTGATTCACCGCTTTTGTGGTTGATATTTGAGTGAAATGAAGAGAAAGAAACAGGATTGGTTGTAACTTGAGAAAGATACCAAGCACGGAAGCAAAACCCTAATTAAGTATTTGGATAATGAGAAAGAATAGAAAAAGAGAAAGAATTTTTTTTAAGTTTAAAATCAACGAACCCAGTGTGCACATCCAGAATCGATAGAAAAGAAAGAGAAAATTAGGGAGAGACAGAGAGAAGGGGGCATTCAGAATCGTTAGAAAAGAAAGAGAAAATTAAGGGGAGAGAGAGGAGGGGGGGTTTGATTTTAACGAGAAGGGTAAATAAGTAATTTAAAATATTTTACATCTTAAATTCCTTTGGACTGGGAGAACTTCAATTTTAAGAATAAAAAGAATTTTATAAAAATCTCTAATTTCCTCCCCCTCACTTTTTTGAATTCACAAACAAGGAGAAGATACCACCAAAACTTTCCCCTTCTTTTTTTTTCCATCTTAATAACAACTCTCAAACAAACGCTAACTCACTACTAGATTGGAATCACTATTATCATTGTATTTTTAAAAAAAACGACCCAGTTCCTTTCATAGTAAAGAGACTATAAACAAAGGAAGACGATATATTGCTGATGTCCTAAAAGAACTAATGTTACAGATGTAATAACTAGGGAGAAGAGTACAAGGGTGAAAGGTTGCCCATCTTAGGCTGTAGACTTTGTTAAATAGGAATTCTGTTAAAATAGCAATACGGTTAATGAAGTATACGTGTCAGTTAGTTAATTCATACGTATATTGAAGGGTCTGTTGTAGTGATGTTGTTAAGCCACGTTGGCTAACAAACTCAGTTGTTATATACCCCACCAAGGATAGGTGGAAGGCATGCAAATAATAACATTGTTATGGAGTTTCTCTCTTTAAGAGTACGCGTCCCTTATCAACTGGTGCATTCATTGAGTGGATTCAAGATCTAATCAACATGCGGGTTCAAGAAGTGGTTGACGATTTGACACAGTATAAGGAAGAACGCAATCGACGATTTGAGCAAATGTTGGAATTGTTGGTCAAGCGATTTCAAACAATGGAAAGCAATTTTCGGGAGTTGTTGATTCAGAATTCCAAATCAGTTTCTGATACAAGTTCTCACGAAATTTCTTCTCAGAATCCTCTTGGTGCTCCTCACACTGCGTTGCATGTGGATGATCCTCGCGCAATTCTGAAATTTGTGAAGACAGAGATTCCAAAGTTTGAAGGGAAGGAACCGAATACATGGATCTTTAAAGAGGCATTGTTTTTCAAGATTCATAATTTTCCAGACAACTTGAAGATGGAATTGGTTGGTCTGCGCATGGAAGGTGCTGCGGCTCATTGGTATTAATGGATATCCAAGAGTGGTATTGTCAATACGTGGGAGGAATTTACAGTTGCGGTTTGTCAGAGATTTGGTCCTTCTCAATACAAGGATGTGAGAGGTGTGCTCTCTAAACTGTTGCAGACAGGCTGTTTGTCTGATTACATGGCAGAATTTTAGAAACTGATGAACCAGGTATCTAATATCAGTGATGAATTATTGATGACATTTTTCATCTCTGGTTTACAACCTGATTTGCAAGGAGCTGTTCAATTGCGTGGTCCTTCTTCACTTCATCACGCGATGCAATTTGCCATTGCCTATGATAGTCACCTTGGGGAATTACGTTCCTCAGTCACGACTACTCATAAGAAGCAATTCTTTCGTTCTAACATCACAAGCACTATGGAGAAGCCAGTGTCAGGTACATCACTTGCTTTACCAGCCTCACATTCTTTACCCGTGAAGAAATTATCCCCAGAGGAGTTGCAAAAGAAAAGGGATATGGGTATTTGCTATACATGTGATGAGAAGTGGAACACTAAACATCGTTGCAAGGCTAAAATGCTTATACTGATATGTGAGCCTGATGATTCAGATGGAGAAGTGGAAGAAGAGATTGTATGGGGTAAGACAGAAACTGATGGCATGAGAGTTGATGCTGCACTCCATTCACTTTCTGGTCATGATGCGAAATCCTTGGTATTGCTAGCCTTGGTAAAGGGTAAAGAAGTGCCAGTGTTGATTGATTCTGGGAGCTCCCATAATTTCATTAATCGGGCATTCATGGGAAATGGGGATTTCTTATTATGTGAGAAGAAGTGTCCCCAATTGCCTTTGCTGATTCAAGGTCCCTGTTTCCAGACTGATTGTTATATGGTGGATTTAAATGATTTAAGTATTATATTGGGGATGCAGTGGCTGGTGACTTTGGGTCGTGTCACTCATAATTATGGTGACCTTTCCATGGAATTTTCTTGGCAGAATGAATTGGTGTGTTTACAAGGTGTTACATTAACAAAAGATTCTGTTCCAACATGCACAAGGGCAGCTGCTTGCAATGCATTGGCCTTGCACAACTCAGAGACAGGACACATTGAGGTACAACCTGATCTCTTAGTGTTAAAAAATAAGGTTCCTGCTGTTTTGTGGCACATTTTAGAAACCTGCCAAAGAGTATTTGAGATACCCAGGTCCTTACCTCCTTTTCGTGAATTGGATCATGCTATAAAGTTAGTGGATGAGTCTCAAGATGTTAAGGTTAGACCTTACAAATATTCACATCATCACAAGTCAGAAATCGAGAAACAAGTTTCTAAGTTACTTGCTTCTGGTTGGATCCAACAAAGCCATAGTGCTTTTTCATCCCCAGTCTTATTAGTTAAGAAGCCGGACAACACATGGAGAATATGCATTGATTATAGGGCTTTGAATGCCATGACTGTTAAGGATGCTTTTCCTATTCCCACTATAGATGAACTACTGGATGAGTTGTTTGAGGCTAAGGTGTTTAGCAAACTTGATTTACGTTCTGGATATCATCAGATAAGAATGAAGACTGAAGATATTCCTAAAACAGCTTTTAGAACACATGAGGGACATTATGAATTCAAGGTAATGCCATTTGGGTTGACTAACACCCCTGCCACTTTTCAAGCCTCTATGAACAGAATTTTTCGACCATTTTTGAGGAAGTTGTTGTGGTTTTCTTTGATGATGTACTGATTTATAGTCCTTCCTTCGAAGATCATGCACATCATTTGGAGACAGTTCTATTTTGCTTATTACAGAATGCTTTTTATGTAAAACTCAACAAGTGTGAGTTTGGAGTTCATGAAATCTCTTACTTAGGCCATGTGGTGACTGTTGATGGAGTTAAAGCAGACAAGAAAAAAATAGAGGCTATGGTTGATTGGCCTACTCCTCAATCCATTAAACAATTACGTGCCTTTCTAGCACTCACGGGCTACTATAGGCATTTTGTGAAGGGATATGCTTCATTGGCTCACCCTTTGACGGAATTTCTCAAGCAAACCAAGTTTTGTTGGAATCCTGAGGCAGAAACTGCATTTGTGGCTTTAAAGGAAGCTATGTCTACTACACCAGTTTTACAACTACCTGATTTTTCCTCTTCTTTCACGGTTGAATCAGATGCATCCAAGTTAGGTGCCGGGGCTGTGCTGTTGCAAAAAGGGAAACTAGTATCCTTTTCAGTAAGAAGTTTGGTCCAAGGCTGTTAGTTTCTTCTGCTTACATAAGGGAGTTGTATGCAATTACTGAGGCTATTAAGCGATGGAGGCACTACTTACTAGGCTCCCACTTTGTGATGAAAACTGATCACCAAAGTTTAAGGGAACTCTTGAAGCAGACCATACAGACCGAAGATCAGCAAAGGTATGTGTCTAAACTGATGGGATATAATTTCACTATTGAGTATAAATCGGGAACTTCCAATATTGTGGCTGATGCTCTTTCAAGGCAATTTCCTGAGGAGGATACAGTGGTATGTCATGCCTTGAGATCAGAACCCCAATTGGATATTTGGTTGAAGATTAAGGAAGCTAATGAGACTGATCCAGAACTCTTGGACATTCATAAGAGTTTGGATTCTGGCACAGCTCTTAGTTGTGATTTTTCCAAGAAGGATGGCATGATTTTTCATAAGAACATATGTTATTTGGGCTCTAATTCTGTTCTAAAAGCATTGTTGTTATTAGAGGCTCATGCTACCCCACTTGGTGGCCATGCTGGAGTTCAGAGGACATTTTTGCGTCTGTCTACATCCTTTATGTGGAAACACATACGACAAGATGTTAAAAAGTTTGTCAAAGAATGCACGGTTTGTCAACAAATCAAACATTCCACTCAGGTACCTTTCGGTTTGTTACATCCCCTGCCCATTCCTCAAGCAATTTTTGCTGACTTGACATTGGACTTTATTACTGCCCTTCCTAAATCCAATGGCTATACAACTATATTAGTGGTTGTGGATAGGTTGTCTAAATATGGTCATTTTGGTCCATTACCTACGGCTTATACAGCAGTTATGGTAGCCAATTTATTTTGTGACATGGTAGTGAAACATCATGGGTTTCCAAGTTCCTTGGTATCCGATAGGGATCCCATTTTTATGAGCAAGTTTTGGCAGCAATTGTTTCGGTTGAGTGGTACAAAATTGAGTGCTTCTTCAGCCTATCATCCCCAATCCGATGTACAGTCTGAGGTTACTAATAGGTACTTAGAACAATATTTGAGGGCTTTTTGTTCAGAGCAGCACAATCGATGGCATAAGTACCTAGGATGGGTTGAGCTTCATTACAACACAGCCACCCATTCTACCATCAACATGTCTCCCTTCCAGGCGGTTTATGGGAAGATTCCAGCTTTGATTCCACCATACAGTTCTCCCTCCATTTCCATTAAGGCTGTTGATGTTATGTTACAGCAACAGGATCAATTGTTGACTTATCTCAAGACTCAATTACAGAGAGCTCAGCAAAGGATGAAGTTCCAAGCTGACAAACATCGACAAGATCGAATTTTTCAGGTTGGAGACAAGGTTTTGATCAAGCTACAACCTTATAGGCAGGTTTCTGTCGTGAGACATACAAGTCACAAGCTGGCCAAACGATTTTTTGGTCCCTATTGCATTGAACAGGTGATTAGTCCAGTTGCTTATCGAGTTACTCTGCCATCAGGGAGTTTGATTCATCCCACCTTTCATGTGTCTTCCTTGAAACCATTCTATGGTTTGGCACCACCTAGAACCCTTACCGTTTAAGAGTGTCGAGAATAAGCCTCTTCAGGAACCAGTTTCATTCCTAGCTTCTCGGCAAGTGCAGCAACATGATAAGAAGGTACTCCAATTTTTGGTGCAGTGGTCCACAACTGTGCCTGAAGATGCAACATGGGAAGATGCAGAAGCTCTTCGTCAAGCTTATCCACAGCTGCACCTTGAGGACAAGGTGCCTCTCAAAGGGAGGGCTGATGTTACAGATGTAATAACTAGGGAGAAGAGTACAAGGGTGAAAGGTTGCCCATCTTGGGCTTTAGACTTTGTTAAATAGGAATTCTGTTAAAATAGCAATAGGGTTAATGAAGTATACGTGTCAGTTAGTTAATTCATACGTATATTGAAGGGTCTGTTGTAGTGATGTTGTTAAGCCACGTTGGCTAACAAACTCAGTTGTTATATACCCCACCAAGGATAGGTGGAAGGCATGCAAATAATAACATTGTTCTGGAGTTTCTCTCTTGAAGGGTACGCGTCCGTTATCAACTAAGCTCATCAATTAGGGAACTCGTGTTGAGAAGGCTTTTAAAGATTCATAGCATTAATAATAAGTTGTCGAGAAGGTTTCAGAATCATCGAAATTCCTATTAAAGATGATCAATAAAGTTGTATATCAATAACAATAGCCATATCTTGAATGAACGAGTGTAAAAACATTATGGATAATTTTTTTAATGTTTTTATAATATTATTAGATAGTTTATTAGTGTCCATGTGAAGCTTTTCCGAAATAATAATAGTTATTATTGTAATTATTATTATTAATTGTGATAGTATGTTTCTTTTAAAAATTTATTTACTCAAAATGTAGACAATACATATTATTCATGAGTGCGAAAGTGTTGGACTTTGTAAGCCGGCACTATAGCATTTAAAAAATTTATTCATATCATGTTTTCTCCTAAAAGTGGTAAGACATGCTAAAACAAATATTTTTGTGGAGTATATATATTTTACTTATTTATCATCTATTATTGTGGACATGACAAAGGCCTACATTCTATAACGTCCAAATAGGGCTAACAGCTAAGATGGGAAATTAAGGAAATATTTCTTAATTATACTAATCTTACTACGGCAGCAATGAATCAACAATTGGACCTCCAATACTCTTACGAGGCCCAAAAGTCCACTCCTGCCAGACAACTCATCTATAAATAAGGGGTTAAACCAATAAGGTACACACACTCTACACCCTCTCTCTTAGCTTATCACTGTCCACACACCCCATGCCTTGACTATGTTGTTCATAATATTGTGCACAGTGATCCGCTGATCTCTAAGGTATCTCTTCTATAGATACCTGAGGGAGGGCAAACACATCCAATATTAAAATAGCAATCTATGATTGGCTATTAGATCGTAACAACTATATAAACACAGTAAAATGCCCATAACCAGAATTAGAAAGAGATAAACACACATATTTACCTTAATCTTTTTTAAATGTTATGCTCTTTCCTACAATGCATTGACTTTGATCTTGATCCATATCGTTTGTAGTTTTGAGCACTGAAAGTTTTTTTTTTATTTTTTCTTCTTTATTGTCCCCAAAATATTAAAAAGAGATACCTGTAAGAAAAAATAAATAAAAGAATTTACACACCAACCGTGTGAAAGCCTGTTTTTCATGTAACCAATATGCATCGAAGGGACAATCTACCATGCACCTTGTGGTTCATGGATGCGTCGTTTAACGCAACCCTTGTTAAAATTTTTTTTTTTTTTTGTTTTACATTAAGTTGGGGTTGGGGGGGGAGTTGAGTTACGCAGTTTACCCCAACTCCCCAAGCTATATTGTGAGTGTCCTTCCTCGCCATGGATTTCATCGCATCTCTTTTCTGTGAACTGGATGCATCATCTCTTGGTATCCTGACACTTTTCTGAATATGAAACCAATCTTTTCAGACATCCAAAAATACGACTTTATTATAATTATTTAATTCGAGTGAACCTTTTGAAAATAAGACTACTCCTGTTTATGTTTTAGGTTCAAATAACCCTAATGTGTAATGAGAATTAATAAAGGAAACATAAATATATATCAACATTCAAACATTTTGATCCGTATTTTCACTTCTTGTTTCTTGTAATGTTCCAACAAGAAGCTTTTCTCAGGTTTAGTACACATCAATATATGGATATCTTATATATCTATTGTGAACTTTTTGGCCACCTAAATCCAACGTAGATCTAAAGCTTTGAATTCTAGTCACGGCATAAACAAATATGATCATGTAGCACAGGAAGGAGTGCACAATGAAAATGGAAATAATGTTCAGATAGAAAAGTTGAAAACTGGAAAAGGCGAGCATGTGATTCTTTTACCTCTTTTTGGGGACAGAGTTAAGTCATCTGTTGAACAGTATTCCTCATTCTCCAATCTCCAACAGTAGTCCCTCTCTTCTTCAAACCATCCAACAGCATTCTTTTTCTTTTAATTACTTTCATACGACAAGATTCACAGCTGGACATTCATTTAAAATTGAGCAATTATTGCGTATAACCCACACAAGGACAAACTTAACACATGCAACTCTTGCTCATCTTTTTTATTTTATTTTATTTTTAAAATCTCCCGCATCTATATACTTGATAACTGACCATTAAATTAAAAGTAATATAATCTTTTAATTAAATATTCAAAAGAGTAACATGTGTTATTTGTAATTATTTATATTTTAATTATAATTTTTTTAAATTAATTATGTATAAGGTATACTTTTTAAAAATATATATATATATATATTTTAAAACTTTATTTTAGTTAATTACGTATATCTTTTAATAATTTCAAGTTCTGTTCTTAAATATTTTTCAAATCATGTTTTTATATATTTTTCTCACATACCAGACACATTTCAGCTGGCCATTCATTTAAAATTTGAAATTCGGTATTTAAAAACTCGACCCAGTTATCGACTCGGCTGAGATCAGAAGTTATGGGGTCACACTATGTAGCACCGATACGACACGCGACACGATACGACACGACACGACACTCCGATAAGTCAATCCTAAAAAATTATGGATTTCGACACGTTGGGACACGTTTTAATATTAAATAATATTTTTAATTTATATAATATATATTTCATTTAATATTTAATAATTTAACAAAAAAATGAAAGTAAATTAATAATACCCATCAACACGTTATAAAGATGGAAGCTTTAATAAAAAAATAAGAACTGGGATAAGAGAGACATAATATCATATAGAGAGATCAAATCATATTAGAGAGAGATCAGAGAGAAGGAGATACAACAAGAGCGTGATAGGAATTGACAACAATGATGCTTAGATGATCTCTTATCTACTTAAGGGAAAAAAGAAAAAAAATAAAATTGATATGATCAGGTGGAAGCTTTATTAATATATTTTAATTTTTTTAAAAAAATAATTTTTTTTATAAAAAAAAATTAAAAAAATTTACGAAATTGCCATTTGACCGTGTCAGACACGGTCAAATTCGCGTGTTGGAATGGTCAACGTGTCGAAAAAAGTTGACCGCGTGTCCGACACCGTGTCGGAGAGTGTCGGACACGACTCTCCCTGTTTTTTACAAGTGTTCGTGCTTCCTTGGGGTCACATATTTAATTGAGAGGTCACAAGGTCACTTCGATGACCCGATTTTATATATTAAAAAAATTAAATATATATGCTCTATGAAAAATTCAAAAAATTCAAACCACCAGTTATTAAAGATTCAAAATATACTTAACATAATTCAATCAATTACATTCACAAGTCAATGTTCACAAGCTAATCAAAGTATCAAACTATCAAAGTATAAATCACATATTCCAATGGAGTTAATGAAAAGTTATATCATCAAACTCAGATCGTTCTTGTCCTTTTCATGCACCTACAACAGTATGTAAAATGAGATCCTTTATCCAATAGAGAATAACGGAGGAGAGGACACGATAGAGGAGATCACTGGATCTGGGTCTGGGAGAGAAGATCGAAAAAGAAGAAGAAGAGCTTGTGTTGTATCCACGCTTCAAGTCCATTATTGGATGCCTCGTGCTGCACAAGACCATTTTTTGGTCTGTCTTGTGTTTCTCTTAATTTCACCTGAAAGTAGAGGCGGTGAGGATCGAACTCGTGACCTCATGGTCACTGAAACTCTGATACCATGTTAAAGAACCACTTCAACACAAAACCTTAAGGTGATATGTGATTCTTTTTAATACTTTATATTATATTCTCTAACAAGAACGATTTAGATTTCATATCTAGTTCTAAATCTAGGTAACAACGAGTTTTTATTTTGTTTTCTTTTTATTTATATTTTTTTACACATCAAACGACGTTATTTCGTGTATAATTGAAAAAAAATACAAGACCCCTTTGATACATCTGGAAGTCACAGATTCAATCGAAGGATTTCGAGAATTAGATATATTAATGTACAAGTAGGCTCTAATTACTAATCCAAACCTTTAAAGAGGGGGTCAAAGATTCAAGGATCGACGGAATTCTAAAACACTGCTGTTATTTTTTATAGTCCATTCGTTTGGGTCGTGGTGTTCTTCTCAATTAAATATATCTGCACATCTTTAAAAATTTCAAATATTTTTTTCTTATTCATTTTTTTTCTTACACAAAAAGACAAACTTTACAGCTGGCCATTCATTTAAAATTTGAAAGTCTTCGTCTTATTTTTTGTAGTTCATTCGTTTGCAGGTCGTGGTGTTCTTTCTCAATTAATTATATGGGATATATTTTCTTATGTTGTAGGAAAAGAATTACCTCATGTTGTAGAGATAAAAGTATAAGTGGGACCCATATGTAAGAGGAGAGAGAAAAAAATGGTAGGACACAAACTCTTTTTGTATGTGTGGGAGAGATGTTTATCTCATGTAAAATAAGATAAAGATAACCCTAATTATATATGCACATCTTTAAAAATTTCAAATATTTTTTCTAATTCATATTTTTTGTCACACAAAAAGACAAACTTTACAGCTGGCCATTCATTTAAAATTTGAAAGTCTTCGTCTTATTTTTTATAGTCCATTCGTTTGCAGGTCGTGTTTTTTTTTGTTATTTAATTATGAGAAAAATATTTCTAGATAAGTTATCTACATTTATTCTCAAGACGACGTTATTTTGATATTGAAATCTTAAAAAATTATAAATATAAAGACTATTAAAATTCTGAAATAAACTAAAATTATAAAAACATCATGATTTCCGCCCCAAAACGACGTCGCCAGATAACTTATCTATAGTAACTACAGAAAAAGCAAACCCTTTAATTATACATAATTTGAAAGTCCATTAGTTTCTTGTCTATTTTTTAATATATATTTTACTTATTTCTATGAGATAATATATATTTACAATTTATGTTTCTTTGCAAAATTGATGGGTATTATAAGTCTAGTTTTATTTTTTATTAATTATTGAATATATTGAATACATACATTACATAAATTAAAAATATTATTTAATATCAAAATATGTCCTAACGTATCTAAATCTAATATTTTTTAAAATTAACATATTGAAGTGTCGTGTCAGATTGTGTGGTGTCGATGCATCATACATCTTGTATATGATGATAGTGGCCTTGTTGACAATCCCATCTCCCCCTCGTATGGCCCATGTTTGAATTAACGTATTTTATGTATAACATAATTCGAATTTCATTAATTTTCATTAGAAAATAAATATTTTTTATCAAAAAATGTTTAAATAAATTTATTTAAATAAATGAAAAGATGTTATGTGTTAAACTATTTTTATGTTTTCTATTGAAAATTCCGTTGTACTCCTTTTTCTCATGTTTATTAACCTTGTATTGTATCACATTTTTACTAACCGAAATACTCTTATTAATCTTTGTACAAATTAGTGTCCCACTCAAATGAAAAAACTTCTAACATCTAAGCAATGGTTAAAGAGTTATGCAATATCAGTTTCTTAGAGTGAACAGATATAATAACTAGCTTTGATTAATAATCCCAACCATCGATTTTAAATTTTGAAAAGATGAAACGGATATTTTGAATAAAAGATTGTTTAATAAATATGAAAATATTAAAAATATTTTAACTAAAAAAAAGTATTGAGTCCTTTAAGTAAGATCAAATCCTAACTTTTATTTTTATTTATTTTGAATTTTTGGTATCATCATATTAGTTTTTTAAGAATATTTTTAACCAAACAAACTTCAAGCATGTGCTTTGGTCAGGGGTTCGAACATTGATTAAAGCAAATTCTTGGAATTCTTTGGGAGTCAAAGGGAAACTGTCTTCCCCCCCCCCCCCCCCCCCCCCCCACGAAGGGAAATTAGTCTCATTATTCTTCCGATGACAATGGTCCAATGCACCTTCTGTTCAAATGAAGAGCTAGCTTTAGGGATTGTACTTCTAGGACAAGGTGGTCAGAGGAGATTAAGTGGGAATACCTCTAGGTTATTTATAAAAAAAATATATTCATTTTTATAAAAAAATTAACGCATGACACAAAAAAGTGTATTGGTTAAATATTTGTATATCTGAAGGGTTAATTTCGTGTTAGAAACCTTTGAAAGATTAGTGTAATAGTAATACACCAACTTTTTGAGAAGCAATTTAAAGATTCATGCTCAAGTAATATTACAATTAGTGTTAACTAAATGCATATTTGAAAATAAAGGGAATAATAATTTAATCTAAACATGTTTCATGGATATAGAGTGTAATTTACTCTTAATTAACTTCTAATTTAATTTAAATAATTCAATATAATTAGTTAATTCTTTATAAATTCATATCTATTTAAGTGAAGACCTTAGCTTAATTGTATCTATACGAATGAGAAATGAGGAAATGAGACCACTACTAGGTCTTATGGATTTTGCACCGATAGTAGTAAGAACATTTCATGTTAAAATTTGAAGAGTTTCTTACTTGAATAAGATCGAAGTTGTTTGAAATTTTCATTAATTAGACTTGGTCGTGGTTAAAGGTGACTTGTTACGACGAACTTTGAGATTACTATCCCAAAAGTTAGCTCAAAGGATTCCCTTTAGGGGCCGACGTAGCCATTTTCCCTTTTGGCGGCTTCATTAATTTATCACTATTCAGCACAACACCCTTTTGAGAGGTATTATACCTTAATCCAGCCTATAGGTAGCCCTTTCCATGGCCTCAACTCTCAAGGAACCAATTGTTACGAATGTTGAGGTTACCATCTCAAAAGCTAGCTCAAAGGGTGGGAGTGATCAAGACCTTATAAATCTCACATTATAAGGTCCAAAGGTGCCCATTATGTCCCCAATTAATCACCATTTGATTGTCAACGATAAAAAAAATTTTGAAGGGCCAAAGGTTCCTATTCCGTCGCAAATCTTCATTCGATCGCCAATGATAAAGACTTTACCGAAAGGAAAAAAGTGCTCATTCGATCACCAATCCGTATTTGATCGCCTCGATAAAGGCTTTACTGATGGACCAAAGGTGCCCATTCGGTCACCAATCTCCATTTGATTGCCAACTATAAAGAACTCCCAAAGGGCCAAAAGTGCCCATTCGGTCGCCAATGATATTAACGGTTGCCAACTATAAAACAACTGTTCCTCCCTCAACGTGCTAAAACCTTTGACAAAGACCATTCATACAAGCCAACATATTTCTAAAAGAAAAAATAAATCAATAGAATTTGGGTTGAAGAGAGAAAGCTCAAGCAAAAAACAATAATATGACATCATGCAATAAAGCGAAGAAAATTATCCAAATACAAACCAAATAAGTTTGCATACCAACCCAATCAAATAAAAAATGGGAAAGAAAAGTTCAAAACAAATTGTCATCCCAAAATCATACCGAGGGATTCATGGATAATACACATGAGCAGATATTAGAGCTTTGGAGTATGGTAAACAAGTCCATGGGTGGGTGGTGAAGACAGGATATGAGACTAAGTGATTCATGGATAATACACTTCTTGTAATGTATTTTAAGTGTGGCAGCATAGGTAAAGCTAATGATGTATTTGAAAGAATAGAGGAGAAAGGCACCGTCTCTTGGAACATAAAGATAGCTCGTTATGCTAGACATGGATTTAACAGAGAGGCTTTAATGGTATTTGAGTCAATGAAGACAGCATGTGTTAAACATGATAAGATTATTATGGTATATAATTTAAACATTTCATACGCATTTAGATTGGGCTTGCGTTAGCATTAATTTCTACTCCCTTAACCCGATGTATGGAAGGAGACCATTCGGTCACCAGTCTCCATTTGATCACCAACGATAAAGACTTTACCGAAGGGCCAAAGGTGCCCATTCAGCCACAAATCTCCATTCGATCGCTAAAGATAAAGACTTTACCGAAGGTGCCCATTCGGCCACCAATCTCCATTTGATCGCCAATGGTAAAGACTTTATCGAAGGGCCAAAGGTTCTCATTCAGTCGTCAATCTCCATTTGATCGCCAATGATAAAGAACTCCCAAAAGGCTAAAGGTGATCATTGTGAAATGGAATAAAGCCATTTCTACCCACATGCGCAATGGCCAATGTCAATCCGCTCTTCATGTTTTCAATTCCATGCATCGTCGAAGCTCTGTCTCTTACAACACCATCATATTTGGATATCTGAGGAGAGGAAAATTTAGCCATTCAAAGGACCCGTTTGACAAAATGCCTGAAAGGGACTTGTTATCCTGGAATATAATTCTCACCGGATATGTTAGGAATCGCACACTTGGGGATGCCCACTAATTATATGAGTTAATGCCTTAAAAGGATGTTATTTTGTGAACTGTCATGTTAACTGGGCATGCTTAGTAAGAAAGGTTTTTGATAGGGTGCATGGTAAGGATTCCCTCTCGTTGAATGTGCTATGTTTAGCATATGTTAGGAATGGAAGAATTGAGGAGGCTTGTCAGTTGTTTCAGTCAAAATTAGACTGAGATTTGATTTCCTGGAACATAATAATTTCATGGTATGCCCGGGATGCAAATATGTCAGAAGCTAGAAGTCTTTTTGACAAATCTCCAATACGTAAAGTGATCATGTGGATAACAAATCAAACAGACCCGTCTTTCCACTTCATCCAACCAATCCTTACCAAAAGGAAATCTGCGCACGTCTTGTAGTAACTCCACAAGATCTGAGTGACTTGATTCCAACACATCGAACGCACTATGGGTTTGGAGGAATTTCAATAGCTCAGCGAGGCAATCATAGGCATAACCCTTGCATCTATCACTACATGCATTGCTTAGGCAAACAGAAGGATGCTTCACAAGGAAATCAGTGAGCAAAGACAAGTTCTCAGGAGCCAAACGCTTATTGGATACCAATTCCTCTAGCTCCCTTGTGACAAGTGAAGCAAAATTTAAATGCTCCGTGTTTTGAGAAGAGTTCCCTGAAATTGAAGGAAAGAGTAATTTAGGGTCTGTTTGATTTCTGTTTTGCAAAACAGTTTTTTAGTTTTCAGAACAAAAAAATTAAAAAACTCGTTTGGTAAGACCTGTTTTGTAAAAAATGTTTTGAAAACTATAACTGTATTTTTTTGTTTTTAAAATCAAAAAGAAATAAATATAGAAAACAACTGTTTCCATAACTATTTTACAAAACAGTTTTAAGAATAAAAAAACCAGAACACAATCAAGCAGACCCTTAAGCATCCGGAGAAACAAAATTGTTGGGAAAAAAATTGGTTCCCTCAAGCTCGGCTTCTACAGCCTTTTGCGGAAGTCAATCAACAAGATCCTTATTTCAGATCTCGGCAATACCTCGGAAAATACAATGCCGATAACTGATAGCTAATTCTATTATCTGATATCTAAAACTGCATCTATATACTGTAATAGTAGACTACTGTGCTGAATACAAACACATTTATGAATCATTGATTCCATTATTAGTTTCGTTGTTCTTATGCTCATTGGAAAGTCCATATCTGTCTTCATTGCATAGTTTCGAAGTTCTCTATACTATGTATTTGGATAAGACAAGAATTGAATAGGTTAATTAAACCATTTTATCAACTTCCTAAATGATCCAAAAATAAACTGACATTTCAACGTCTCGTAATAAAATTGAAAACCATCCCTTTTTGTTTTGCTAAACACAAAAAATGAACAAAGTTCCTTCAGAATTGCTCTCTTACTATGCGTTTTCCATTGTCCAATTGAACCTTGTCGAGTCTGTAACGCCCCGTTCTAGAACCGGTTTGTTAACATCGCATTATGATATTAAGCGCAGTTACAATCACATGGGTTCAATTAAAATCCGGATAAATTTTTCATTTTAAAACATGCCGAATTTATAATACCCAATTTCGTGATCATAACCATATTAACTTGCGGAATCAGATAAATCCAGCTTAACATCATGTTTTTATTCCATTTTTAAACCATTCATTTACTTTTTATTTATTTCACAACTTCTACTATATCGTAGATCTCTTCATTAGCTACGCGTGGGTTCAAACCGCGCTCAAATCGGAGCATTGTAGCCCAAGTTATGGGTTTTCTACGAAACGCGTGCGCGAATCCTGCTGATCCCGGCGCGACCGGCGCCAGCTGCGGCGCGGCAGGCGCCAACGAAACAGAAGCTCCCGATCCTTATGGCGCTGGAGGCGCCAAGGTTGGCGCCAGGTGCGCCAGCTGGTGATCCCGGCGCGATTTGCGCCAACGCCGGTATAATGACCCTAACTGGTAAATCTTAGTTAGAGATTTAATTTAAGGATTTAAATGCCATAATTAGATTCAGTGAGCGATTTCGAGTATTTTGACTGTAATCATGACTATGTTATGAACAGTGCGTTCTGCCGGAGAATTTACAGTTTTGTGAATTAACCGGTAGAGCTTAAAATGAGCAAAATAATTTTAGGAACATAATTTGAAAATTCTGATGACAAATATGAGTTCAGAACGAAAAATTGTATAGTCTGGCACTTTCCGTGAAAATCTCGTGAATAGTGTTTCTACCGGGTATTTTGTACTGCTATTTAAGCAACCGGTAGAGTCCAGAAATAAATAATTGATGAAATAAGAATAAGAAAGTCCAATATATGCCAAGCAAGTCAATATAGGCCCAAGAAAATGATAAGTTTATAAGTGTTAAGTTTCAGAATTAAATAAAGTACAGTTAGTGGTTCACAGTGCATTTCGTTAAAAACGGTGCAAAAACCATACTGTGAATTATGAATATTGTTCCTTAGGAAATAAAAATTAATTTAAATAACTTTAGAAAAATAAAAATATATCCGTAGCTTTAAGTTAAGTTTCCGGTAAATTTAAGTGAAATACGCGATAGAAAAACATCCGACAAAAGGGCCACATGTGCCTAAATAGCTTGGCCACTTAAATGAATCACTATTCATTGCAAAAATTTCTTCTTCTCTCTCTTGAAGGGCCGAGCTTCAGCCATGGAAAAGGGGGGGTTAGGGTTTTGCTTGTTTTGTTGATTTCTTCTTGAATTCTCAACCAAATCTTATGACCCACCACTTGAAATTGATTAGGAACCACTCAAGGAATCCATTGCACCTATCCATTTGAGCTATAGTTGAGTGTGTGAAGAGTTATTCCTCCTCTTATTTTCGGATTACTATTCATAGGAGGAGAAAAAGTGGGTTTTTGATGGAGCTTTGCTTGGAGGTTATTCTCTAGGCTTTGTACAAGTGATTAGAGGTAAGAAACCTCTATTTCTATGGTATTATTTTGTGATCTATGTTTTGAAAATTTGGAGCATGTTTTGAGTGGGAAATATTTGATGTTAGAAGGTGAAAATTATGATGGATTGTTGTTGTATAGGAATGATAGTGTTTAGTAAGCATTAATTTGTGATAAAAAAATTGAAAAGCCCTAGTGCACTTTTCCCCTAGGTTTCGGCCTTCATGGCTTATATAGGGTTCATCATGCAAATTTTTATTGTATGTTTGAAAAGGTAAAATATGTTGGAATGTAGTGTAAATGGATTAATTGGTGGAAATGCCAAAGTTAGAAAAAATCCTACAAATACTTGCTCTATGTTGCGAACTATAGGATGTTTAGGGGTATATATATATTGGTTACATTTTATTCTAATAAAATGGGTTGCATGTTAATATACCAATGGATGAGCTAAGAAGTGAAATGCTTTGACAAATGGTTGAAAAATACCTTGAGTCCCTAAGGGTACGCCCGCGACTTTTAAAGAAAAATAACATGATTTATGTGAAAAATTCTTAAGTAAATGCTTGATTAAATTAAAGAACGCCAACGGGTGTATAGAGGTCTAGACTTGTGTATTGGCATAGAATTGGCAAAAATATAAAGAAAGGAAAATAAGCGATAAAATGTATGCTTATGAAATAATCATGGTATTGCATCATTTTATTGATGCATTGTAAATTATTCTCTAGGTGTGCCTAGGGATTGAGAAGGATCGGAAATCTCTTGAAGCGATAAAAGTAACTTGTTCCACAAGTAAGCGTATTGGTAAAGCTTCAAGAGGTAAGCTCTATGTTTAAGGAGTCTTTTCCTGCTTGAGTGCTCCACCATGGTTAGTGAACTATGGTTGGACTGTCTGACTGTGATTTAGATGCTTTGTATAGATGCATTCATATAGAGTTATTTGATAACATGATATGTTTTGCTCTGATATGACTTCTGTAATATGATTTCTGTAACAATCTCTGGCCATTGATTGTATAGTACCCGGACGTCCGCTTTGGGGTCCTCCCTCGGGACTGATGGTGTACTCCTCTGATATGTCTGGTTCCGCTTTGGGGTCCTCCCTCGGGAACACGTGCGTTGATTTCCGCTTGGGGTCCTCCCTTGGGAATGACGGCGCACATCTCTGATATGATATGGATATATGCTCTGTTCTGTTATGATATCTGTTATATGTTGTATTTGTATACTCTGTATCTGAATTTCATGCAGGAGTGAGCCAGGGGTATGGAGAATTCTCTATAAACCTGGAGCTTATTGAGATTTGTAATCTCACCCCTCTTTGGGGACACATTTTCAGGGGCCCAGATTTCCGGTGAGTCCTCACTAGGCAGGGACACGACACGTGGCTGAGGCAGTTGACAGACCGGATTTTGAGTGGCTGTAGGCTACTACCTTTTTGGAGTGTTTGATGTATTTTAGTATTTTCGCATTTGATGGATCATGATATTGATCCTTTATTTTGTATATGGCCTGTATATGTTTTGTACATGTCTATCAGTTTGATGCATGTACATTTGAGTATTCAGGAACGTTATATGATGATGTAGTATTCAGATAGGTTTATGTTTTGATGGCATGCTGTTAGATTTAGTGGCACGGAGCCATGTTATGCATGCGCCCATGTATGGGTATTTGATTATATTTGGATATCTGGTATTTCTGAATTGATATGTTGTATAAACTGTTTATCAGGAAATGCTTCTGAGTGGGATTGGAAAATCCCCAGTTGTCCGAGTTATAGAGGAAACTCTGCCCGATTTTCGTTTACGCCGAGTAAGAATTAAGTTAGAAAAAGAAAAAGTTAGCTCATATTTTTGTAAGTTAAGTCTTCCGCTGTTTCTGTTTGTATCATATGTATGTTAATTGAACCGGCTCGAGACGGGGATGTTACAGCCGGCGCGATTTGCGCTACGAAACAGAAGCTTCCAAGCACTATGGCGCGCGGTGCGCCAAGTTTGGCGCCAGGTGCGCCAAAGCTCTGAAGGTTTCACCACTTCTTAGTATTTTACCTCTAACTAGAGTTGTACTTGTCCAATTCACACAATATTGGTCTCTATGGAAAGCTAAGAAAAATATCTACAACTTTCATACATACACCACGGTCCAAATCTATCATATAAATTCCTCTCCATAATTGGTTCTTAGTTCTTGCATAATACAAACACATCTAAAGGGACATGCATGCCCTTTTCCTCATGGCTTGTACTAAAATTTGGGCAGCATAACCCTTGTTTTCTCAACAATTCCCAATTTAGAACTAGGTACCTAATATGATTTCTCAGCCCAACCAATTCAATAACTCAATACATAAAAGCATGCATATATTGAATTTCAAGTAGGCATCATTTACAGTACATATTCATTACAAATCATGGAACTTAGCTTACAAAACACTATGATCATTCCCTTGGCTCCCATCAACAAAAGAGATGACCAAAGGCATGAGCATAGGCTAAGTCCATTCCAATATACAAATCATAAATCTATCATTGCCTATTAATTACAATTCTATACATGTGAGCTACAAAACAACATGTATAATCTCAAAAATTGCAACACTTCATGCATATGCTAATCCAGATATGGCCACTTGCCACTGGTGGCTCCTGCAGCATCCTTACCTGAAAGGGGGTCCCCACAACACGGGGTGAGATATACGAATATATCCAGTAAACCAGGGGTCCTTGGAGCATCTCTCCACCCCACAGTTCCATATCAGTGTAATAGCAATAACAATAACAATGCAGTAAATACATATCTATGCAAAGTGCAATAACATCTCCAGGAGAAATCCCTCGAGCTCTCAAGCTGTTCTAAGGAAACTCAGATGCAAATAGTCCTACTGGCTAGCTAACTACCAAGTATGATTTACGCATCGTCATGCAACATACCAACATAGGGAAACACCATCCTATGCCACACCAAATGCATACACATACGTATAACAAAGCATTACACTATTTTATTGCATTTATATACACAATCACAACCTCTACTCTTCAGGGCTTGGTGGAACAGTCAAGGGAATTACACCCAAGGTCCGAAGGCTTACCTCAATGCTTCAGTCACCCTTTGTTCACCACCAACAGGTTCCACAGTCAGTCAATTACAATACTTCACTTCTCAAACAAAACCTACACAAGGTTTAATGCAATTAACACATATTGCATCCAATAACATCTCATAGCTATCAACCAAGCTATACAATTCATACCAAACATAAGCATGAACTCACCTATCCAATGGAGCTAATCAAGCTCCATAGCTTGCTCCAATGGTTGGTCTCTCAAGGTTGGTCCAAATGCCTCAATCCTAACACAACAAGGCACAATCAATACCCAACCAACCAAACCATGTCTTACACTACTAGAAAATCAATACTTCAAGCATAAATTTTCTAATACATGGAACAACAACTAAATGACCATCTAAACGCATTTCTACTGTTTATTTATCATCACTAGCAACATTTACAAAGGAACTTAACTTCAATCAAGCTCTAATTTACCCCACCATGCATACATCTTCCTCAATGAAACCCTAACATAGCCATCACCATAAAACTCATGGAAGGAATTGCATCAAGACATGAACTCACCTAGAAAACACCCAAGGAAGAGGTTCCAAGCATCACTTCAAGCAATGGACTCCTCCATGACACCCAATCATCAATGGGTCGAAATTTTGGGGGATGATATCTCACAACATAACACTCCCCACCAAGAACCAAGCTAGGATTAGTGATGAAGGAAAGATTTAGAGTGATTTAGGTTTTTGAATCACTCCAATCGGTGGAGGATTGCTCTCCCTAGGGTTTCTCTCTCTCTTCTTCTCTCTCCCTTTCTCCTCCTTCTCCTCCTTCTTCTTTTCTGGCTCGACGGGTTTCGGGGGGGTTTGGGGTTCTTTTTGTTCTTTAGTCACTTAACATAGGTTAAGTGACTTTAGGCGGGTATTGGTTCGTCTATCTATTCAACTCCATTAATTACCAAACTTTACCCAAAAGTCTGGAATATTATTCTAGGAATATTTACAATTTTATTTTTATATTTTGGGCACTTTCGCCAGTACCCATTTATACCCCTTAATTTTCACTGAGTACACTTTTTAACTTCAAAGTGACTCAGATTCATTTAATTAAGCCTTATACTTAATTTTACTCATTAAAACATGTTTAATTATTTAATTACATGCAATTTGCTAATTAATTAGGTTACGCTATTATAGAGTCCTTGTTCATGAACAAAACATAATTCCCATAACAAAATTGTTTTGTTACATCGCATTATTGCTGTTGAAGTTGCAGTTACCAAGGGACACATATTGTTTGGACTTCTCGACAAAATAACTTTTATCTCTTCTTTAAATTTAAAAGTGTTTTTTATAAAAGTTAAAGTTATTTATACTTTTATAAAAATATTTACTTTTTGAAAAAAAATATTTGACTTTTGACTTTTGCTTTTCTTAGAAGTTAAAATTTTCAGCTTCTGGAAAAAGTAGGTTTTTAGCTTTTTTTGTGACTTCTGATTTTTTTAAAAGCAGACATCCAAACGAACTAAAATTAAGAAGTGTTTTTTTTCTTGAAAAAAAAACAACTTTTAAAGAAAAAAAAAATTCATCCAAACAGACCTTTAAGTCGGACACCGGGCATTTCGCTTCAAGGCAGTGTATCCTAGTCAGAAAAGGGACACGTTTTTTTGAATTCATCCGTACATGTGAGAGCAAAGGGATGTCCTCTAATTATCCAACAACAAAAAAGGGGGATGCCCTCTAATTGCTGCGAAAATTTTAATTACCTATTACATGTTTAACTTGGTGAATAAAAAAAGAAAAATTTGGTTAAAATATACCATATTCCTATATCTGCAGTTAAGAGTTTATTTATTATTCCTTAAGAACTGAAGATGTCATTCAAATGTTTATTATGGCAATCGCAAATATACACATTTTCAGATCACCTTGAAAGTTAAAATAAACACGTAATATTATGATAAATATAAAAAGTACAAAAAAAAAAAATCAACATGATTGACTATTTTTTAAAAAAAAATTTATTTAGTAATAGAAAAAAAAATATTTCAGCAAATATGATACTATTTTAAAATACACAAATAAAATAAGATGATTTGGTTCATTTCATATGAGAAATGAAGAAACCACCCATTGAAAGTATTCAAAGAACACAATCCCCGTAGAAAATATAATAATATAGAAACACGAGAAAAAACAGTCTAAGGATGTGTTTGGTTGAGGCTTTTGATTTGGTTCCCCATCCAAATATAATTGGCATTCAATGATTCCTTTGTTTGGTAGATAGAATCCAAAAATTGTGCCATGCTTCTCTTTTCCCCATCCTTTAACAAGCATGTGAAAAATGAAAGGAAAATCACTGTGCAATTTAACCAATTCAAGTGTGGTATTCCTAGAAAAGGTTAGGCAACCCAAGAAGGTGAACGAACACTTTATTATATTACCATCGGTCAAGTACACATGTCTACATATTAAAAAAATTAAATTAGGGATTGTTTTCGGTATTTCAACACATTTACCTATCATTATTTTACCTTCAATCAAATAAAGACTCACAATATTTAACCCAATTTACCTGGTAAAAATTTAGCCAACCAAACAGTTTTTTTTATTTTTTTTTAACTTTCCTACCAAACTCATTTTCTTATCATATTACTGGTAATTGCATTTATCTGATAAAAAACATATCTCCTCTATCGAATGCCCCTAATAGCCAAGTGGGGAGCTCAGAGCAGCCCAGGCTTCTAAAACTTGTGCCTCCTGTTGAGCAATACTCTCCAACAATTGATGTTTAAGATCCTCCACATGTTGAGTCAAACTACGCTTTGATTCCAATAATTCTTTCAATGCATCTTGAGAGACTTGTAAACCAGCTGGGAACAAGGCATGTCTCTCAACGTCATCCAACCAATCTTTATCAAAACCAAATATGCGCATATCTTGTAATAGCTCTACAAAATAAGAACGGCTTGATCCTAACACATCCAACACACTATGAGTTTGGAGGAATTTCAGTAGCTCAGCCAGACAGTTATATGCAAAACCGTTGTATCTGTCACTAAGTGAATTGCTTAAATAAACGGAAGGATGCTTCACTAGAAAATCAATCAACAAATGCAAGTTCTCTGAAGCCAATAGCTTCTTGGAGACCAGTCGCTCAAGCTCCCTTGTGACAAGAGAAACAAAATCTAAATCCTCCGTGGTCCCAGAAGAGTTCCCTGATATTGAAGGAAGCATTAATTAAACATTGTGAGCATTGAAAAAATAAAAATAAAATGGGTAGAAAATAACTTCAAATGGGACTGAAAGAGATTGGGATGCAATAAAAGGGATGCTAGGAGAGAGCTTAGGTGCTGAAACTCCCAATTCATCATCGTTAGAGAAACTCAACAAAATATGGGATAGAAAAAAGATGCAATGTACTAAAAAAAAAAAAAAAAAGATGCAAGAGTTTTTACCAAGAGCATGAGTCTCGGTAGGTGCAACCACAAACTCAGAAGTTTCCTGGAAGTTTCTGACATAAACATCTTTGATGGTAGCAGTCTCTGTAGTGACACTTGAAAAAGAAGGTTTGGCTATTTGGTCATGGCCATCTTCCTACACAAATTCAAATAAACAAATGATATTATCATCTCCGAACTCTTTAAATATATAGGGTCAGCCTTACAGTAATCATTAGTATATGTTTCAGTTTGGATGAATTTGATTTTACTATGGGAAGAACAAGAAGAAAAGAATAAGAAAACAAAAGAACTAGTGTTAATTTTACCAAAAATAAATAAATAAAATCAGTGCCCCTCCTCCTCTCTCTCTTAAATTTCAATATAAGTTTAAGCAGTACATACTAAATTATGATATTGATAAAATTATAGCTGGTTTGTAGAAGTGTTCAGCAACTCAATTTCTTCTTGTTCAATGAAAATTGATTCAAGCATTACTTTGAAGCAGAGGAACATATTTGAAAGCCTGATTGCATCCAGTAAACTTACCAGAGAATATGTTTTAAGCTCAGAACTAACTGATTTAGAATGAGTTTGCAATGTAATTGTCTTGGCATACGCAGATGTAATTCCATCTTCAACACTTCTCTTAAAACTCTGCACAAAATCAAAAACAATATTTAAGTTTAACATATACTTCCATTGAAAAAGATAATAAGCATAATAGTGGAATGCCTTCTCTAGAGGAGCAAGTAATGGTCCTAGTGAAGTGCTCCTTGTTTCTGAATCAGTGGACATAGTTGCTGTAACAGTTTTCTTTGACATAGAATCCTTTTGAATGCTTTGATCCTCCGTTTCTTTGAGAAACTGTATTGTATAAAAATGTTAAAAAATTGCAATATATTTCTAAGAAGTACTATTCATATTCATTTAACGATATGTTTTTTGGCATTATGTACATGGTCAAGTGGTATGGCATTATTTCCCTGAAGAGTTTTAAAGGTAACATCAGTTTCTCCAAGTGGCTGTTGTTGGTTCATCAAACATGGTTCTCCCACTGATTGTTCATCCACCAACTCCTATAGTGAGTGCAAAAGTATTATCAGACATGAGCACTTAGTTTCCTGCAATAATAATAAGGAGACCTTATAGTAGACTTACATGTGAATGTGCTTCATGTAGAGGGATATTCGAGGCACTTGGACGTGACCTTCTAATTAGTTCTGAATCTGTTGATGAAATTGCTATTGATGGTATCTCTAAACTAGTAACTTTTTCAACAATTTCTTGCTCGGCCTCTAATGCACATGAAGAAGTCAACTCACGTTCCGATTGTGCTTGAATATCATCAGGACTAACTGGAACGTCTTCAATGATTTCTGAAGTTGGATTTTGGATATTATAGTCTCTTAGAACTTCAAGAATCGACTGTCGTAGCGCTTCCTTGGAAAAGTTATCCATTCCAACTTCTGCAATAACTCCTTTAGCCAGTAAATCGTAAGAATGTAAAAAAGAAATAAAGAAATATAAGTACAAATTTATACTTTCGATTGGAAATCATAATTTTTAGGTTTAAAGGTATAAAATTATCTATATGTCTTTACTTAATAATTAAATCTGTGCAAAGTGTTATGTTTTATATGATCTTAGATAGGGGTGAAATTGGGCCGGGTCGGCCTACAGGGACTTACGGCTCGGTCTACATCAGGCTAGATCTGACCTAGTATATTTTGTATAATAGGCCGGGCTCGAACCTTAAAAGAGCTTGTTTAATAAAAAGGCTGTAGGTCCACTTTCAAAAGGCCGAGCCTATAAGCCTACAGGCCGGCCAATATTGTACTATTTATTTTAAATAAAATAAAATAAAATAGAGTAAGTATGCCTTGAAGAAAAAAAAAATATAAATTTAATCAATTGCAATTATTTATAACTTAATCATATTCGATTATATTTTAATAGAAATCTTACTTTATTTCTTATATAGGAGGAACCAACATCTCAACATGTTAGATTGTGTATATGAATATATTAAAAAAAAATTGGCAGAGGTTATACATACTACAAGCATCATGATATGTTTGTTGGATTCATATATGTAATTATTTTAATTTACATAGTATGGATTTGTTTGTTGGATCTGATGAAATATATGTTATTTAATTAGAGCATTTTGCTTTTGAAAATGACTTAAATGCACACTGTATTAGTTTTGTTATGATTCATGATTCTGTTTGGACGTTGAAATTATGATTTTTGGTGTAGCAACAGAATTTGAGTACTTTGTAAAATTGATTCATGGTTCTGTTTGGAAGTTAAAAATTATCAGGCTAACAGGCCAAGCCCGGCCATTTGTTTTTTTTTTCATAAACGGGCCAAACCAGGATAACAGTTAGACTCATACTAGGCTTGGGCCGGGCCAAATTGAAATTTTTTGACGTAGGCTTGGGCTTTTTGGGGCAAAGATCGGTCCAGCCCAGCTCACTTTCATCCCTAATCTTAGAGCTTTCATTATGTAAACTAGATTGTTCATGAGTTTAGTGTTAATTTTGTGAGAAAATAAAATTATTTTATCTAATCCAAAACGATATCATTTTGGATTTTGGAAAAAGAAAATGTGAACAATATTTTGAAAATGTTGATAATTTACAATAATATGAATTTTCTCCAAATTTCATGTATTTTTATTTTTATAAATCCCAAAACGAATTCCGTGGCGTCGCAAGAGATAACTTTAAACACAAATGCTTTTCCATTATTTTTATTTTTATATACAAAACGGATGATAAAGATAGATGAATAACCTTATAGTATCTAATATTAACAAATAACTTTCTTTAATTCTTGAAGAGAAACTGCATATATGTTTATCTCTAAATGCTTTGTTAGAAATTTGAGAATATAGTGTGATGTGCGTGGTAACAAAAGAAAAAAAACAGATGTAAAAGTCTTTACCTGGAGCATGAGTCTTAGTAAGGGCAACCACCAAGTGAGAAGTTTCCTGAGAGTCTCTGACATCAACATCCTTGGTGGTAGTGACACCTGATAAAGAAGGCACGTCTATTTGGCTATCGCCGTGTTCCTACATAGATTCAAACAAACAAATTGTATCATCTCTCCCAAGTCTTTAAATATAGGGTTAACCTCACAGTATTTGTCAGTATATATTTCAGTTTGGATGAGTCTGATTTCACTTTGGGAAGAATAGGAAGAAAAGAATAAGAAAACCAAAGAATTAGTTTTAAGCCTCAACACTTACTAAACAACTTTGGATACGAGAGTAAGCATTAGCAGCTAAATTATGGTTGTTAAAATGACTTATTCATAAAATTTTGGCTCTTTTTCAAGTGTTCAGCAATTCAATTTCTGATTCATTGATTTTCAATCCCCCGGAAATCAATGAATCAGAAAGATGACACTATTACTTTTAAGCAGAGGAATATATTAGACAATAAACTTACCTGTGGATATTGCTCAGAAGTAAATAAAGGGCCTGATGATGAATAAACTGATTCTGTGATAGTTGACGATGTTATTGTCTTTGTATCCATTGGCGTAATTCCATCTTTAACACTGCTCTTAAAACTCTGCACAAAATCAAAAATGATATTTAAGTGTGGAAGATACTTCCATTGAAAAACATAATCGGCATATCAGGGGAATGCCTTCTCTGGAGGAGCAAATAATGGTCCTAGTGATGTGCTCCTTTTTTCTGAATCAGTGGACAGAGTTGCTGTTACAGTTTTCTCTGACACAGAACCCTTTTGAATGCTTTGATCCTCTATTTCTTTGGGACACTGTATAGCATAAAAATGAAATTAAGTTGTAATATATTTCTAAGAAGTATATGAAAGTACTATTCATATATGCTTTTTGGCATGATGTACATGGTCAGGTGATATTACATTATTTCCCTGAAGAGCTTTTAAGGTAATATCAGTTTCTCCAAGTGGGTGTTGTTGGTTCATCAAACATGGTTCTACCATGTTTTGGTCAGCCACCAACTCCTGTAAAGAGCACATAAGTATTAGTCATAAACCATCATTAGTTTCCTTGAAGAAGACATTGAAGTGGACTCACATGTGAATGTGCTTCATGTAGAGGGATATCCAATGGACTTGGACATGGCCTTCTAATTAGTTCTGAAATTGTTGCTGAAATTGCTATTGATGATATTTCTAAACCAGAAATTTTTTCAACAATTTCATGTTCTTCCTCAAGTGATTGTTTGGTTTTTGTCTCCATAGAAATGAACTCATTTGGTTCAATATCATCTTCTTGTTGATCCGTATTGACATGTGAAGAAATCAACTCACGCCCGGATGCTGCTTGAACATCAGGCCCACCTGGAACTTCTTCAGTGATTTCTGCAATTTGATTTTGATTGATGGTATCTTTGTTATTAGAGTCTTCTTCATCAAGTTCACCAACCTTGTGGATGTCTTCCCTCATTTTAGCAACCATGTCTTTTGCCTCACGCCAGACAAACCAATCGCCAAATTCTACAATAAAGTATTATAGATTAAATACTCCTTCAGCCAGCAACTATGACAATAAGATTTTTTATATTTTTTTGAAGTAGTAAAGGTATAAAATTATTTATCTATCTTAACCTAATAATTAAAATTATTGCATAATTTTATCTTTCATATAATAGAGCTTCTATTTGTAAATACTCCGGGGTTCACATTTGGAAGAAGTTACCATGACAGAAATATCAAATTTTGAATTATATTTTTTGATTCCAAGCAATTTAATTATGTAGAACGAGCATGTCAAGCTTTTTAAAAAAATAAAATAAAAAATACAGTGTATAAAGTGTACCTATATCAGAATTTTCAACAAGCGTCTGAACCTTGTCGATAGTTGTTGTCGAAGTCAAAGAGAGCTTTGGACAATTATGTACGAAAAGACTTGTTACAGTCTGAAATTCAATCCCCCCGCAGAGGCTTGGTAGTTTGACAAATACTGCAAATTTCAGATTTGGAAGCTCAACTTTGTGATCACCTTGTTTACAGTCAAATACTTCCTCTAGCTCAGATGCTTCTGCAATTATCACACTTTTTAGCCAGGGAAACACTTTATATGTGAAAGCAGGGAAGACACGTTTCAACTTGTTGCATTTTTCTACCACTACTGATGTTAGATTTGGAAGCTCAACTTTGTTATCCCCTTGTTTACATTCGAATACTTCCTCTAGCTCAGATGCTTCTTTTATTATCACACTTTTTAGCTTGGGAAACACTTTGTATGTGGAAACGGGGAAGACACATTTCAACTTGTTGCATTTTTCTACCACAACTGCTGTTAGATTTGGAAGCTCAACTTTGCCGTCACCTTGTTCATATTCCAATACTTCCTCTATCTCATATGCTTCTTTTATTTTCACGCTTTCTTGCTTGGTAAACACTTTATATGTGGAAATAGGGAAGACATATTTCAACTTGTTGCATTTTCTTACCACAAGTATTGATAGCTTTGGAAAGAATGTCTTTGGAGAGAGAAAATTTGACACATTTCGATTCTCGACATCCTCTTCAAGGATTTCCTTCAAGTCTTCGCATTCTGTTATCTCTAGATATTGCAATTGAGATAGGCATCTTGAAATAGAAGCAGAAAAGATTACTTCCAATTTTTCGCATCGCTCAATTTTTAACCTTTTAAGGTTTTGGAGGCTAACAGAATTTTTGAAACCCACAAAAAGACACGTCATTTGAGGCATATCAAGCAAATTAATCTTTTGTAACCGTAAGTTCATTGGTTGTCCATTTATTTCATTGAGACAAAAAATATTTTCTTCTTGGGACCTGCCTACCTCCAAATATTCCAAAGTGAGGAAATGCTGCTGCAGGTTCCCAGTCAAGTCCTACAATAAATAAACACAAAATAATCAGATAAATAAAATTAGAATCCCGCTAATAATTTCAAAATGATATTTAGAGATGAAATAAATTAGCAACGAGAAGTATGATAACAACATTTTTATATTGTAACTCTAAACCTTGGTGGTTGTGGCATCCGGTTGTCTTGAATCCATTTGAACCATCAAATCACCAATACATTTAATGGTAAACTGGGAACATTCATGAAGTTTAATCTTAGTCAATGGTGGCGACGATGTACGATAATTTTTAGGGCTAATGCTGATTAAACTTTGCAGATTGAAAAGATAGAGATATTTCAATGCTGGAAGATGAAGGTGAATCTCATTATGGTTTTGTTGATCCTCAGGGTACAGCCCAAATATATATTCCAATTGCTCACAATTACGCACTTCGAGCTTTCTTAATTTTGGAAAGACATTGCCCCAGTCTTTGCTACAGCTGTCATCTCCATTGTCTATTATTATGTGCTTCAATTCACCACAATGTTGAACTACCAAAGTTTCCAACATCATTGTTGGAGCAATAGAAAGGATAAATACGGATTTTATCCTTGGAAGATTGTCTAGTTCAATCTCTTTCATGTTACAAAGGATCTGTGATTGTTTTGAAAGACACTGAGCACGTTCCCAAAGCTGAGGACGGTATGAGTTCGATGCCTGTAACGTAATCCCAACAAAAAAGAACTTAAATCAAACCAGCCAATTTCTTAGTGAGCAAAAGACTTAAATTATTTTTCTATAATACAAATCCTAAAGATTGGTTCACATTAAATGCAATGAATCAAAGCTTTTAAACAATTAGAATAGTATTCAACTTCCAAAACTATTGATACCGAAAGAAATATAACAATCACATACACAATACTAGTAGTGTATTCTAATTACTTCTTAGTTATTGGTGATTTGCTATTGTATTAATGGTAATATTAAAAGTTGGGATGTTTAATATGCTCGTCGACTATAAATACAAGGTACCTGCTATCTATCAAAAGGAGAAAGTAACAAAAGATACCACAAGAAGCTGAGAGGGTTACCGATGAGGCTGAGCAGTGATGCGATGGGATTTGAGCACTTGTGGAACTCCTCCATTTGTGTCTATATTTATGAGTCCACGGGAAGATATTGCATTTCATGGGCTCCAATTGCATTTCTGACTTGGAAGATGACCTCTTCACGGACGAAAACTTGGGATGATCACATTCTGGAAAAATGTCAATGAAATTCGGCAAGCGATAGAGCAGCAGTTTGTCTAGGGAACGAAGTACGACATCTTTTACCTCTTGATGCAAATCCATCTCTTCATTTTCATGTTGGTATTTTCCAAATATGTATTTCAGCTCACCACAGTCTTTTATAGAGACAGTTTTCAGTAGAGGAAGGTCTTGAGCAAAAAGGACCAGAAGTATAAATTCCAATCGGGGACAATCATCTATATAAAGAGCTTTCAAATTTGGAAACATTGAGCAGCGACTCTTTCTTCTCTTCTCATCTTGATCGCCATCAACTATTTCTTCTCTCAATTCCTCCCCTGCTCTTTCATCTGCTATTATGTTTTCCAGCTGCCGACAGTTGCGTATACACAATTCCTCCAAATGCACTAGGCTTTGAGAAGTCGACAGTTGAAATAGGGTTACCAACTTCGGGCAATCCTTCAGTCGGATGAACTTAAGATTGGAGAGGTTTAGCTTGCTCTTAAACAATATGCTTCGCAAACCTTGACATTCTTTGATACTTAGTGTCTCTAAATTCTTCAGAAAGTCAGAGGGAAAGGGACCATTGCATAGTTCTTTCAAATTTTCCATCTTATCAAGTTCAAGTACAGCCAACTTGGAGAAGAAGTTCCGTTCCGGAGAATTAATATGACTAGTGTCTATTAGACACTGTAATTTTGACCAAGATTGCAAACAAAGCTTCACTAGATCTTTCATACCTTCGTCAACAATCTCAGGTATGAGATTACTCCACCCCCCCTCAAATCCCTCTAGCTTAAGAACCTCTGATGTTTTCGCCAAATACTTGAATGTTGCTTCACAGAAATAAGTATCAATATTTGAAACACACACATATTTTGACATTGAATTGTATGTTTCGTAATCATACTCATCTCTTATATCATACCTTTGCAATGAAGGCAAGGTTATTTTCTTATGAACTGTTGTGTTATCAATCTTGAATTCATTGAAATACAATTCTTCTAAAGATTTGCATCTTTCAATCACTTCAAATGCATTATTCCTTTCAATTTCACACTGATCCAAGTTTAGCAATCTAAGTTTCTCCAACTCCGCAATTTCACGTGGCAATTCGACCACTTCACAATAAACCAAATCAAGAGCCTCAAGGTTTTGTAGTTTTCCCAGAATAGAGATGTCACTTATTCTCAATCTTTTAAAAATAAGAGATCGAATATTCAATGACTCGAATGACTCTGGCAATGATAGACGCCCTATTCCCCATGGCTTGGATGATAAACGCAAGACTCGAAGCTCTGTCATATTTTGGAAGAATGAATTTGGGACATCCATTAAGTCATCTCCATCCATGCCTCTATCCCAGTGGACAATTAGAATCTGAAGTTTGGAACGATCAAAACTACATGAAAACAAATCCTTGTCTCTGCCCTTCAAGAGTAAATATTTTATATCCTCTTCAACCCGTGGCTTTTGACCTTCCTTAGATAGATTCACTGTTTGAATCTTGTTGTTATCTATCCATTGGGCCACTTCACGAACAAAGTCATGCATTTTCACACGTCCTTCATCAGCCTTCAACAATAAACAAGAATCTATGAGTTTATTTTTGGCTACAACTACTTGGCTTCGAGCATCATTGTATTTTCCATCAATTTCCCCAAAAAGGCCCGCTCCTATGCCAAGTTTGGTTAAAATTTCAATAGAAAGTTCTTTATCTTCTAGGAACATCGAACATAAGAGGAACAATCTCTTGGCTTTTTCACTCGCCATTCTATCATAGCTAAACCTCAAAGATTTATAAAATTTGACCAAATCTTCATCCACACCGTCCATTGGCATAGGCTCTCGCATGGATATTAAGGCTGCATCCCACTCTTCCTTACTTTGTTGACCCCTTAAACTGCTAGCGATAGCTGCTATTGCAACTGGTAACCCGTTGCATTCTTTTACAATTTCACGTCCCGTAGCCAGCAAACTTGGAGTTGCATTACTGTTTACATCAGCATGCTTTTCAAACAGGGTCCATGTATAATGACCCTAACTGGTAAATCTTAGTTAGAGATTTAATTTAAGGATTTAAATGCCATAATTAGATTCAGTGAGCGATTTCGAGTATTTTTGACTGTAATCATGACTATGTTATGAACAGTGCGTTCTGCCGAAGAATTTACAGTTTTGTGAATTAACGGGTAGAGCTTAAATGAGCAAAATAATTTTAGGAACATAATTTGATAATTCTGACGACAAATATGAGTTCAGAACAAAAAATTGTATAGTCTGGCACTTTCCGTGAAAATCTCGTGAATAGTGTTTTTACCGGGTATTTTGTACTGCTGTTTAAGCAACCGGTAGAGCCCAGAAACAAATAATTGATGAAATAAGAATAAGAAAGTCCAATATATGCCAAGCAAGTCAATATAGGCCCAAGAAAATGATAAGTTTATAAGTTTAAGTTTCATAAGTAAATGAAGTACAATTAGTGATTCACAGTGCATTTCGTCAAAAACGGTGCAAAAATCATACTGTGAATTATGAATATTGTTTGTAAGAATTAAAAAAATTAATATAAATGATTTTAGAAAAATAAAAATATGTTTGTAGCATTGAGTTAGTTCCGGGTCAGTTTAAGTGAAAATACGCGAAAGAAAAACATCTGTTAAAAAGTCACATGTGGCTATAAAGCTTTGTCATTCAAGTGAATCACTATTCACACAACTAAAACTCCTTTCTCTCTCTTGCAAGCCGTGGAGTTCATCATGGAAGGGGGGGTTTAGGGCTTTATTTCTTTTCTTGATTTCTTCTTGAATATGCCACCAAATCCAATGACCCACCACATGAAATTGATTGGAAACCACTCAATGAATCCATTCCTCCTATCCATTTGAGCTATAGTTGAGTGTGTGAAGAGTTATTCCTCCTCTCATTTTCGAGTTACTATTCATTGGAGGAGAAAAAGTGAGTTTTTGATGGAGCTTGGCTTGGAGGTTGCTTTCTAGGCTTTGGGAAGTTGATTAGTGGTAAGAAACCTTTGTTTCCATGATTTTATTTTGATGGTTTGTGTCATAGAAATTGTGAACATATGTTGGTGTGAAATAAATTAGTTTAAAATTTGAATTGATGATGGATTGATGATGTGTTGGATATAGGAATGTGGAATAAGCATATGAACATGTATAAAAAATTGGAAAAAAAATCCCATGGTGACATACCCTAGATTTCGGCCTTGATAGGGTAATTAGGGATGATGCACAAAGATTTATTGTATGTATTGGGAAGGTTTAATGTGCTTGAATAAGAGGAAATTTGATGAGTTAGTAAGAATGTTAAATTTGAAAGAAAATCCTTTGAAACATACCCTTGATGTTTCGTCCTTGAAGGATTTAAAGAGCTTGAGATTCCCAAAAATTAAATTGGAACTTGGTATATATATATATATTTATGTACGTGTAGTTGTTAAATTAAGTGAGGAAAATGTATTGTAAAAGAGAATGATCCTTGGAAATTCCCTTAAAGGATTCGACATATAGGGTGTTTAGGGAAAGATGTTGTCATATTTTATTTTAATAAAATATGTGTGTTTCAAAGTATGAAAATGATAAGGCATGAAGTGAAATGGTTTGAAAAGAAATCATGGAAAAATATATTGATTTCCTAATTTTAGGCTCACGGTCCTTTAAAGTAAAATGTTATGATTTATGTTGGAAATTCGTAAGGGAATGGATGATTAAATTAAAGAACACCAACGGTTATAAAGAGGTCTAGACTTGTGTATTGGCATAGGATTGGCAAAAATGCAAAGAAATGAAAAGAAGCGATAAAATGTGTGCCTTATGTGAAAGCTAGGCATGATGGCATTTTATTAATTGGTATTTGTGGATTCTTGCTCTAGGTGTACCTAGGGACTAAAAGGAATCAGAATCTCTTGAAGATATATAAGTAACTTGTGCAACAAGTAAGGGTATTGGTAAAGCTTCAAGAGGTAAGCTCTATGTTTAAGGAGTCTTTTCCTGCTTGAGTGCTCCACCATGGTTAGTGAACTATGGTTGGACTGTATGACTGTGATTTAGATGCTTTGTATAGATGCATTCATATAGAGTTATTTGATAACATGATATGTTTTGCTCTGATATGACTTCTGTAATATGATTTCTGTAACAATCTCTGGCCATTGATTGTATAGTACCCGGACGTCCGCTTTGGGGTCCTCCCTCGGGACTGATGGTGTACTCCTCTGATATGTCTGGTTCCGCTTTGGGGTCCTCCCTCGGGAACACGTGCGTTGATTTCCGCTTGGGGTCCTCCCTTGGGAATGACGGCGCACATCTCTGATATGATATGGATATATGCTCTGTTCTGTTATGATATCTGTTATATGTTGTATTTGTATACTCTGTATCTGAATTTCATGCAGGAGTGAGCCAGGGGTATGGAGAATTCTCTATAAACCTGGAGCTTATTGAGATTTGTAATCTCACCCCTCTTTGGGGACATATTTTCAGGGGCCCAGATTTCCGGTGAGTCCTCACTAGGCAGGGACACGACACGTGGCTGAGGCAGTTGACAGACCGGATTTTGAGTGGCTGTAGGCTACTACCTTTTTGGAGTGTTTGATGGATTTTAGTATTTTCGCATTTGATGGATCATGATATTGATCCTTTATTTTGTATATGGCCTGTATATGTTTTGTACATGTCTATCAGTTTGATGCATGTACATTTGAGTATTCAGGAACGTTATATGATGATGTAGTATTCAGATAGGTTTATGTTTTGATGGCATGCTGTTAGATTTAGTGGCACGGAGCCATGTTATGCATGCGCCCATGTATGGGTATTTGATTATATTTGGATATCTGGTATTTCTGAATTGATATGTTGTATAAACTGCTTATCAGGAAATGCTTCTGAGTGGGATTGGAAAATCCTCAGTTGTCCGATTTATAGAGGAAACTCTGCCCGATTTTCGTTTACGCCGAGTAATAATTAAGCTAGAAAAAGAAAAAGTAGCTCATATTTTTGTAAGTTAAGTCTTCCACTGTTTCTGTTTGTATCATATGTATGTTAATTGAACCGGCTCGAGACGGGGATGTTACATTTATGGTATCAGAGCAGTTTCTCTAGGAGAGCCTGTGAAATATTGCATGAACTGTTCGGGTTGTTATGTTCTTGAGTTTTTCTTGGAATACTATGATATGCATGTCTGATCACCGAGTGTGAGCGTAGCTAACTCATTCCTTTGTGTGAAATATGCAGAATTATGGTTCGCCCAAGAAGGACTTCTGATCCTCCTATTGACCCGACCGATCCAATATTGGCAGATTTGGCAAGACCCCGACTTAACCCGCGGGGAAATACTTCACAGCCAGATCCAATGATAATGGCCTTAACTGAGATGCAACAAAATATTGCTGCAGCTAGGCAGCGAGAGCTAGAAGTGATGATGAAAGCAAATCAAGATCTGTTAGAGGCTAATAGGTTGGCCAATCAAGAAATGATGGCAGCAAGCAGAATGGCGAATATTGAAATGATGAGATTACTCTTGGTTGAGGTGAGGGCGGGTGGGCAAGGTCCACAGCCACAGCCTTTGCAACAGCCACCGCCTGAGCCACAACCACAACAGCCTGTTCCTCCTCCTCATAATCCCATTGTTGTGGAGGGTGAAGGAAATAATGATGTGAATGAAGAATCTAGTCACAGGGGTGGTGTGGCACAGCCAGCCACTAATAGAGAGCAAAGAGAAAGAATGCTAAATGCCTTCCGAAAACATGCACCACCAAATTATAAAGGAGGCATTGATCCTATTGCTGCAATTCAGTGGTTAGAAGAATTGGATCGCATTTTTACTGTCATGGAGTGTGATGATCAGCAGAAATTGTTGTACGCTTCTTATATGTTGCAGAATGATGCAGCTGATTGGTGGAGAAATACCCGTCTGCCCTTGGAATGTCAGGGTTATGCTATTACCTGGCCTTTATTTGAAAGGCAATTCTTGCTGAAATACTTTCCGGCTGAAGCCCGGATAAGGAAGAAGGGTGAATTTGAAGAACTAAAGCAGGGTCAGATGTCTATTGATGAATACTTGAATAAGTTCAATAAGCTGGCCAAATACTCTCATTTCCAGAGAGCTCCACCTACAGAGGATGACTTGATTTTTAAATTTCATAGAGGATTACATGATAACATCTCTGAAAAACTTGCAGGTGACTCATTTGATACTTTTGCTGCACTTGTTAAAAAGTGTAAAAATATTCAAGAATATTACAGAAGGAAGCATAAGGACCAATCTGCTCCTAATTCTGGTCCTAAAAACACTTCTGGGAATTCTAAAGGAAAAGGGTTGCAGGTTAGACAGTCTGATGGTAAGTTCAAAAGGCGGGAAATTCTAAGCCTGGAATTTTTAAGCCTGCTTCTCTATGTGCTACATGTGGTAAAGTTCATGCTGGGGTTTGCAGAAAAGAGCAAAGATTGTGTTACAAATGTGGCCAACCTGGGCATTTTATTAGGGACTGCCCCTTTAATGGGGGACAAGTTTCTACTATTCAGGCCACTCCGGCTCCTATTGTGGTTGAGGAACCATCTCTACCTCTCCTACCTCCAGTTGCCCGAGTATATGCAGTGACTCAGCAAGAGGCTGAGAGGTCAGCTAGTTTGGTGCGAGGTATGATTTCTATTCATGATGAAATGCTTAGTGTTTTGTTTGATTCTGGTGCCACGCATTCTTTTATTGCTGATTATGTAGCTGAAGCATTTGGTCTGCATGTGATAAAA
>NW_026898594.1:0-11559 GCF_033153095.1 Gastrolobium bilobum | reverse complement strand
AGCGTGGATATGACGCCAACAGCGTCAATTTTAAGTGCTGTGTCCCTATTCACATGTTCTCCATGATAGAATTTTAATATACTCCCAATGACCTTGAATGGTCTTTCTGCATCGAGAGGGGAG
This sequence comes from Gastrolobium bilobum, assembly GCF_033153095.1. Taxonomy (NCBI): domain Eukaryota; kingdom Viridiplantae; phylum Streptophyta; class Magnoliopsida; order Fabales; family Fabaceae; genus Gastrolobium; species Gastrolobium bilobum. Next base: position 11,436 of record NW_026898594.1, on the reverse strand, counting down.
ATTTCAACCGTACCATATGGGAACACGTTTTTCACAATAAAAGGACCAGACCAACGAGATTTGAGTTTACCTGAAAACAACCTCAGTCGAGAGTTGTACAATAATACCTGTTGTCCGGGCACAAATTCCTTGTGCTGAATCTTCCTATCGTGCCACTTCTTTGTTTTATCTTTGTAGATTCTGGCACTCTCATACGCAGAATTTCTGAACTCATCAAGCTCACTCAATTGAGCCTGTCTTTTCTCAAAAGCTTTTGTTGAATCGAAATTTAGGAATTTGATAGCCCAGAAAGCTTTATGTTCCAGCTCCACAGGTAGATGGCAAGATTTTCCAAATGCCATCTGATAAGGTGACGTGCCAATAGGAGTTTTGAAAGCAGTCCTATAAGCCCACAAAGCATCATCTAGCCGCTTAGACCAATCCTTCAAAGAATTTCCAACGGTCTTCTCAAGAATCCTCTTCAACTCTCTGTTAGAGACCTCCACTTGTCCGCTGGTTTGAGGATGGTAAGGTGTAGCAACCTTATGTTTAACACCATACTTAACCAGTAAGTTATCAATCTGTTTGTTGCAAAAATGAGTCCCTCCATCACTGATTATTGCCCTTGGTACACCAAACCTTGTGAAGATGTTCTTTCTCAAGAAATTGACAACCACCTTAGCATCATTAGTGGGAAGAGCAACAACCTCAACCCACTTAGAGACATACTCAACAGCAACAAGGATGTATTGATTGGAATATGATGAAGGAAATGGTCCCATGAAATCTATCCCCCACACATCAAAGAGCTCTACCTCTAATATATTATTCAGAGGCATTTCATCTTTGCGGGAAATATTGCCCACTTTTTGGCATCTGTCACATCTTTCAACAAAATCCATTGCATCCTTGAATAACGTAGGCCAGTAGTAACCACTCTGTAGAACTTTTTGAGCAGTTCTATTGCCTCCAAAGTGTCCTCCGTAGTCAAATGCATGGCAGTGCCACAGGATCTCTTGAACTTCAAATTCGGGCACACACCGTCTTATAATTCCATCAGCACAGTGGAAATACAAGTAAGGATCATCCCAATGAAACCTCCTTGCATCTCTGAGGAACTTCTTCTATTGTTGCCTTGTAAGATTGGGAGGCAACTCTTTTATCACCTTGTAATTGGCAATATCTGCAAACCAAGGAGGTACGAATATCGCCATTACTCTTTCATCAGGAAAATGGTCATTTATTTCCTTCTCAGGACCTTCTTGTAGTTCTTTTTCCTGAATTCGTGACAAGTGATCTGCCACATTGTTCTCCACTCCAGCTTTATCCCGGATCTCCATGTCAAACTCTTGAAATAAGAGGATCCATCTGAGCAACCGAGGCTTTGCATCCTGCTTATTCATTAAATACTTGATAGCAGAGTGGTCAGTAAACACAATAACCTTGGACCCCAACATATAAGATCTAAATTTATCTAATGCATATACTACTGCTAGCATTTCCTTCTCAGTGGTGGCATAATTTACTTGTGCCTCATTTAAAATTTTGCTATAGTAGTATATAACATGTAACAATTTATTCCTCCGTTGTCCAAGGACTGCACCTATAGCATAGGCACTAGCATCACACATAAGCTCAAAGGGTAAACTCCAATCAGGAGCTACTAAAACGGGAGCTGTGGTGAGCTTTTCTTTTAACAGATTAAAAGCTTTAAGACATGCATCATCAAATCGAAATTCAGAATCTTTTTCTAAAAGTTGGCTTAAAGATTTAGCTATTTTAGAAAAATCTTTTATAAATCTCCTGTAAAACCCAGCATGTCCTAGAGAACTTCTAATACTAGTCACATTATTAGGGGGAGGTAATTTCTCAATTAACATTAATTTAGCTTCATCTACCTCAATCCCTTTTCCAGATATCTTATGTCCTAAAACAATTCCCTCTTGTACCATAAAATGACATTTTTCCCAGTTTAGTACAAGATTTGTTTCTTGGCATCTTTTTAACACATGAATTAAGTTTAGCAAACATAAATCAAAGCAAGAGCCAAAAACAGAAAAGTCGTCCATAAATACCTCCAGGTTTTTCTCCACCATGTCAGAAAAGATGGAGAGCATGCACCTTTGAAATGTAGCAGGTGCATTACATAGACCTAATGGCATTCGTCTATAAGCAAAAACTCCAAAAGGGCAAGTGAAAGTTGTTTTCTCTTGGTCCTCCGGTGCCACTGGAATTTGGTTGTATCCAGAATATCCGTCCAAGAAGCAGTAATAGTTGTGACCTGCCAATCTTTCCAACATTTGATCAACAAAAGGAAGTGGAAAGTGGTCCTTCCTTGTAGCTGTATTTAGTCTTTGGTAGTCCACACACATTCTCCAACCAGTAATGGTTCTAGTTGGAATCAGCTCATTTTTCTCATTGTGAACTACTGTGATACCTCCCTTTTTCGGAACAGTCTGCACTGGGCTCACCCAAGCAGTATCCAAATTTGGATAAATCATGCCAGCATCAAGAAGTTTCACAACTTCTTCCTTACAACTTCCTTCATTGTTGGATTAAGCCTTCTTTGAGGTTGTCTCACTGGCCGAACCTCATCTTCCATGAGTATTTTATGTGTACAAAATGAGGGATTAATACCCTTTAAATCAGAAATTGACCACCCTATGGCAGTCTTGTGTTCTTTCAACACCTCAACCAGTTTCGTCTCTTGTTCAGTAGACAATCCCTTGTTAATGATAACAGGGTAAGTCTCCTTCTCACCCAAGAAGATATACTTGAGAGTTTCTGAAAGCTCCTTCAACTCTACCTTTGGTGTACCATTTTCCTTGTCAGAATATTTCGTTTCAAGGACTTCAAATAACTTATTTTTTTCCTCCTTGAAAGGAACCATTTCATGCACCTGAAGCTCTTCCTTAGATTGTTGAATGGAAAATACTTCTTCTTCCACTACTTGATATAGAATATCAAGAAGAAAGCAATCGCCTTTATCAGAAGATTGTTTCATAGAGTCAAAAACATTGATGGTGATGGTCTCATCATTCATTCTTAACTCTAACCTGCCATTCTCAACATCAATCATGGCTCGAGCAGTTGCCAAGAAAGGTCTTCCCAATAATAGGGGCATTTCAGTACCCTCTTCCATATCTAATACCACAAAATCAGCTGGGAAGATGAACTTATCCACCTTAACAAGCACATCTTCAATAATACCACTTGGTCTCCTCAAAGATCTATCAACGAGTTGTAGAGAAACCATAGTGGGTTTTAACTCAGTAATTCCTAGAGATTTGCAAACAGATAATGGCATCAGATTAATACTTGCCCCAAGATCGCATAGTGTTCTGCCAACATCAGTGTTACCGATAGCAATTTGAATATTGAAGCTTCCCGGATCACTGAGTTTAGGTGGGAACTTCTTTTTGTATAATGGCACTACACTCTTCAGTGAGTGTTACTGTTTGGCACTCCTGTAGCTTATGTTTCCTTGACAACAAGTCCTTCATGAATTTTGCATAATTTGGCATGCCAGCCAAAGCTTCAGCAAAAGGAATATTTATATGCAACTTCTTGAAGATATCCAAAAATCTTGCATACTGCTGTTTCTGAGCGTCTTTTTTAAACCTTTCTGGGTAGGGTGCCATAGCTCTCACATATTCTGGCTTCAGCTCGAATTTCTTTTTCTAAGCAACAATTATTTGTGGCTCCTCTTCCTCACCCTTTTGAACAGGTGTCTCAACATCAGAAGGAATAACCACTTCTTCCTCTACCTCCTTACCCTTTCCAGTAGCTTCCGCATTTATGGTTGGCTTTGTTGGAGCTGCCACCACCTTGCCACTTCTTGTAGTTATAGCCATACAGTCATCCTTCGGATTAGTGACTGTATTGCTAGGGAAAGTGCCTGGAGTTCTTTCGGCCATTTGTTTAGCTATCTGGCCAATCTGGTTCTCCAAATTTCTGATAGAGGCTTGTGTGTTTCTAGTGTTTGCCTGAGTCTCTTCCATAAAAGCATTGGAATGTTGGGCCATTTGTCCCACTAGCTTCTCTAACTCAGAAGGTTCTTTTGGTTGAACTGGCGGTGGCTGCAAATAGTTATTGGACTTGAAGTCAAGACCAGTACCTTGCACCCTCCTTTGGAAGTTATTGTTCCCAGAAGGAAAATTCTGAGTTCTTGGAACATTTTGTGGTGAGGGTCTCTTATCATACCATACACCATTTACATGTACCCGCTGAGGAGGATCATCGGCTAGCAGAGTAGGACATTCGTTGGATTCATGATCTTCCTTGCAATATTCACATACAACTGCTGCAGCTTGAGCTTGAACGCTAGAAAATTGCATCTTATCAGGCCTTGATGTCAAGTTTGCTACCTGCTGAGATAACAAATTGTTTTCAGCCATCACCACATCATTGCCTTCCAGTTTAAGGATACCTCTTTTAGGCTTGGATGACAGCGCTTGGTTTTCGTTGGCAGCCATCCTCTCAATCAACTCAAGAGTCTCATTTTCTCTTAGAGTTTTAATAGTGCCCCCTGCTGCACCATTTAGCACCATCCGAATCTCAGGTTTGCAACCATTGAAAAAGATTCTAACCTGACTACCAGCAGTCAAGTTATACTGAGGACACCTTCTCATCAAGTCCTTGAACTGGTTCCATGCTTCACACATTGATTCACCCTCTGATTGAGTGAAATTGGTGATATCATTCACCATCTGGTTATACTTCTCCATCAAGAAGAACTGAGCAAAGAACTTCTGTGATAAATCATCCCAGGTTGAGATGCTTGCTGCAGGCTGCCTTTCCAACCAACTAAGAGTCTTTCCTTTAAGAGCAAAAGGAAATAGTCTCAGCCAGACTGCATCATTAGACACTTGAGGATGTTTTGTAGAATCACAGATCATCAGGAATCTGTTTATGAATCTATGAGGGTCTTCATCATCCTCTCCACCAAACTGAGCTCTCTCCACCAGTCGAATATTATCGGACTTGAGCTCCCAACGATTGTTGCCCACTTCAGGATGGACAATGCTCGCATTGGGTCTGTTGAATAATGGAGTCAGAATAGTGTCCATGAGTGGATTGTCAGCATCATTGTTGTTTTCCATTTTATCTTCTTCTAGCAGAATATCTAACTCATTGAATGCAAGCTTCTTCCGAGCAAATTTTCTGTTTTTCTTCTCTGTTTTTGTGATCTCCAAATCAAGTGGAAACCCGAGCTCTTTACCTCGCATACAACTTAGAAAAGAGATTAGTAGCACTTGTTCCAAATATCACAAAAAAAAATTAAAAATAAAAATAAAAATCCAATCTTAAAATCAAAATCAATTGATATAAGAAATGCCAATCCCCGGCAACGGCGCCAAAAACTTGATGCTTCCCGGCAAGTATACCGATCGCACAAGCAATGAAGTGGTAAATAATGTTCGTCTCCACAGGGATTGTGATCTTATATTAATTAATATTCCTTTAAGAAATGGATGAGTTCAAATGGTTTTGACAAATATTGTCAATTGGTGTGAATAGGAGGACTAAAAATAAAGACTTGTTTTTGTGATTTTTCTGTGATGAAGAATGAGATTGTAAACAACAATGAGAAGAGATTTGTAAATATGAGAAGAGTATTGTAGCTAGGAAACACTCACCATATGATCCCCGCTTATTACTTTGGATTGATTTAAAAACACTTATTTATATAAAAACTCAGATAAATATCATCTAAAATAATTAGTTAAATTCCAATCCCTTGGTAATTTAACCCTTTAACCTCAGTTGGAATCTTAATCCCTTAGTAACCCCTCATGAGAATTAAGCAATGAATACGATAATTAAAACATCCGCAATTAACATACATCTATTCCTAGCATGCATACTAATTGTTATCTTACCCCCTTTCAAGATGAGAACCCCAATATTCCTATCTAGGGTTCTAACCCTCAGACTATTATCAACTATTAGAGTGAGGCTTTTTGACCCTTATGCCCCTTAATTAATAATTAATTACCAAATTGCCCCTCATTCAAAACTATTTCGAAAATTTACCCTCCCCAACAAACATAACACCAATCTGCCCATGTTTGACTGTTGACCACGAAGCCTACCCGGGTACACCATTACCTACCCGGGTAAATTTTGAAACTTTTTATCTACCCGAGTATGTAGGGGTGTACCCGGGTAGAGTTCTTGAATCTGGGAAAATGTTTGAATTATTTACCCGGGTACGGAGCAGTGTACCCGGGTAAATCGCGTCTAGAAACCCCAATATGTATGGGTTTCGGCCATTGTTGCGAGGTATAGGGTTTTTGAAACCCCAAATCTTTCTCTCTTACCCTCTCTAATCCGAAACATCACACATATTTCATCTCATCATTTCAGAAAGCTGAATCTTGGTGGGACATTGAGATTACATCTCCACACTCCCATTTTGTGCTAAAAAATCCGAACCAACCTCCAAACCCAAAACCTAGATCTAATTTTTGTGTGAAAGATGAGTTCAAGTCCAAACATGGTTCCTATAGTTGTTTACTACAATGGGAGGCATTTTGAAGGTCCGAACGGTGTCCGATTTGAAGGAAAAACAAAAACGATGAAAATCAAAGTGGGCACTACATGCAATGAACTGAAGGAGAGAATTCTTCAAAAAATGGGGTCAGAAGGCATACATTCCATCCACCGCATGATAGCCAGGTTAGAGACTGTAGTGGATATGGATACAATATACTACATTGGAAACGATATAAATGATGATGAAGATGTGGAGTTCGTAACAGATGCGTTTGTTGAATAGAAAGTATTAAAATATATTGAGATATATGTTGAAGTTGATGTTGGACAATCTTCATCTTTACCGGTGCATACAACCACTACTGCACACTGTACCGGTCAAGAAGATACAGTTGTACGATCTTCTGCACCTCCTCAGGTAGCACGGGATGAGGATGAAGAGGATGAAGACGAGGACTATGTGGACAGCGAAGATGAGGGAGAACCTGAAAGTGCTATTCCAGAAGGTGATTCGTCAGACACTGACGTGGACGGTAATTTTGAGGCTGACATGAGCGTCGTAAGTCTCGGTACCCCAGCCTTGTCACCACTTCATGTCGACCCAGTCAGTAGTGGTAAGTTATTAAATTTGAATATTTGCTTTAGACAATTTATTATTTGTGGTAAGTTATTAAATTTGACATGATCTTTAGATGCAGGGTCTGAGGAGCCATTCTGGAATGAAAGCCAACATTATTCATTCATTAACTGGGCGCACCCTAATGACGAGTTGGAGATCCTATATGGCGATGATGACTTGCACGGAGGTTGGAAGTTAGGAGATCCGTTATTTGTGCAACAAGAATTTGGGTCCAAACCAGAATTGCAACATGCTGTGAAGATACATTATATGAAGGGGCGCAGGACAGCCATAGTTGAAAAAAGCGACGAGTCAAGATTTGTTATGAAGTGTAAAAACTATGCTGACGGTTGTCCCTGGTATATGAGGGCAATTAAGCCGAAGAAGGGAGCTAACTGGGTGGTCCGTAAATGGGGTCAAGGTCACACATGCCTAAATCAAGGCCTAGCACATGATCATAGACAGTTGGATTCAAATGTCATTTGTGCGGCTATAATGAGTATGTATTCTACTGTTTATTTAATGATTCAGATTAATTGAGAATATGGTAAAGTTAATTTTTTTTTCCAGATATGTTAAAGGAAGATCCATCCACAAGACCAGCTCTGATACAGGAGAGGATACAGGGAACATATGGATACAACATAACGTACAGGAAGGCCTGGAAGGCAAAAATGAAGGCCATCGTTAAGTTGTTTGGTGACTGGGAGAAATCGTACGCATTCTTGCCAAATTGGCTGAAGTATATGACGGAGGTGAATGTGGGTTCTGTGTTCAAACTTGATACAAATCAATGTTTTGATGAACGTCGGGTTTATACAGACAGGGCCGTATTTCAAAGGGTTTTTTGGACATTTCACCAATGCATTGAAGCATTCAAACACTGCAAGCCTATAATTCAAATTGACGGCACTCATCTGTATGGGAAGTACAGAGGTACTCTATTGATTGCAACATCTCAGGATGGAGATGGATTTCTGCTCCCTATTGCCTTTGTTGTTGTTCCTCCAGGTGAGTAAATAATTTTGCTTTGGGGTATGTGAAAGCATGTGACCCTTCTTTGCCACTTCATACTGTAAATAATTTCTGAGCTCATCCCTATTGACTTTGTTGTTGTTCCTTCAGGTGAGAGGTTGGATGATTGGTCCTGGTTTCTTAGCCTTTTACGTTTTCATGTCACACATAGGCATGGTATTTGTCTAATATCCGATCGTCATCGAAGCATCATAAGGGCGGTGAAAGACCACGGAGGGTGGCAGCCTCCATATGCTTATCATGTATTTTGTCTACGTCACATCGGAAGCAACTTCAATACCCGTTTTAGGAATGTGGAATTGAAGAAAACGTTGATGAAATTAGGTAATGTACGGTATAATTACTCACATTTTCAACCATTTGAAGAAAACGTTGATGAAATTCACTAACCAATGCATATGTCATGGTTTTTTGCAGGGTACACATGTTCAAAGATAAATTTCGACATTAGGTACAAGGAATTTATCGAGAACAATCCTGAAGTTGCTTCATGGTTGGATGCGATTCCGAAAGAGCAATGGTGCAGGTCGTATGATGAGACAGGACGTAGGTTTGGTCATATGACAACTAACCTATCTGAGTGTGTGAATAAGGTGCTTCGTGGAGCACGAAATCTGCCTATATCTGCATTGGTCAAGATGACATTCAGTAGACTCGTTGAGTATTTCGTCAAGAGACGTGAAGGGATTGAAAAAGATATCTCACAAGGTTGGATAATTTCAAAGAAGGTTGAGGCAGCGTTGCAAAAAAATGATAAATTGGCTGGCACTTATCGTGTGAGGATATATGATAGTGAGCTGTTATTGTTTGAGGTTGAGGATGCCTACAATCAATCTACACACGAGGTCGGTGACATCATGAGAGTGGACTTAATCAATCGTACATGTCAGTGTGGTAGGTTTACAGCAAGGAGATATCCCTGCAGTCATGTATTAGCAGTTTGCAAGGTAGCCAAGCTAAACCATTATGATTATGTGGATCATGTTTTCAAAATTCCAACCATTGCTAAAGTATATGCTGCACACTGGTTTCCTATTGGCAATGAATTGTTGATTCCATTCGTTGTTGGGCCTACTGTAATTCCGGATGCTCAGTTGGTACGTGCAAAAGGAAGACCAAAGTCTTCAAGGATTCAGAATGAGATGGATTGGGTTGAGTCTCAACCCTCTAGCAGTCAGAGCAGATGTAAGCATTGCAAGCAAGTTGGACATAACATTCGTACATGTCCATTGAGACTAAGACAAGCATGATTACGTATTGTTTTTGTGTAGTACTTTGTTTTGTAATGACAATCACTTTACGTATTGTTTTGTTTCCTTGTACCCTAAACTTTATCTTGTATTAGTTATGTATTGTGTTGTTGAAATGTATTGTTGAACTGTATTCTTGTGTTGTTGAAATGTATCCGTTAAGTTTAGCGAGTCACTAGTTCCGTATTGTGCAATCCGAATGTCTACCATACCCATTTACCCCTTCCCCGAGTCAGTTAAGGTTATTGTATTACACATCAATTACCAAGATGCTAACAAAATGGATTGAACAGCACCTGCTGCTGCATCTGCAACTGGTCTACCCGGGTAACTCGTAATGATATACCCGAGTACATCCTACCCGGGTAGACTAGTTCGTGGTACCCGGGTAGACCAGTTGCAGATGCTGTTTTGGCAATTTTTGTTGCATTTTGGTAATTGTTGTGCAATACCTACATACGGTATGACTTGGGGGTGGATTGATTTCGTAGAAATAGGATGCAGTAATCAAGATGTGCGCCAATCAAAGTTGAACATGAATATTAAAGTACTTTGGGTTGAATTGATTTCCAAATTAATTATGACAATATTAATGCAAGGTCCCATACTAATGCATAGAACCAACAAGTCTGAACGTGCACAAAACGAAAATTTCATTCATTCAAATTTTGAACATCCAGTACAAAAACATCCATGCAATGTAGGTAAAGTTCCTAAATGTACCAAAATGACTACATTACATCAAACTAAATCAATGATATGAAACCCTATGGACACACTAATCCGATGTCGTGTCCTCCCCATTCTCTTCATCCGATTGTGTGTCATCCCCATTGTCATCATCCTCCTCCTCCTCCTCCTGAGTATGGGCACCCTCGCCAATTAAACCCTCCAAGCGTGAAACCCTTGTGTCCAACCGTGCAACCCTTGTGTCCATCTGGTTTCGCCACTTGCTCGTGCTTTGTCTATATCCTCTAAAGTCAGTAGTCAGATCATATAAGGATGCCATGACATGATCAAGTGTCCATCCACCCTCAGGAGGAGCTGGTGGTCGCCGACTGCGGGTGGGACGTGTCGGTCTGACATCAACCTCAGCAACGCCATCATCATCGTCATCATCATCAAGGCCTACATCATAAACCATGAAAAACAAACTTCAATACCACATTAAAAATTAAACAACACAAAATTGCATAAACTCATAAAGACCAACACATCACCTGCAGGTGCATCCTCCATCTCAGCATCGTGGTGGAATGGGATCTCAGGTGGTTCTGGTGCCTTCTTCCACGTCCAGATACCCGCTCTGTTCGGTAGGATCCCACACTGCTTCAGGAGCCTCTCACCAAATATAGCATTCCAGCCTCTGGCGGTCTTCAAGGTCTCTGTTGCCATAGGCACTCCAAATCTATGCAGAATCTTCTGCACCAGAAATGCAAAAGGCAATTCAGCCTTCTTTGACTTGGCTGCCTTCCACATCAGTATGCATATGTAATGCCTCCAGTTCACCTGCTGACTGTGAAGGAGGGCCCACAGGATGACAAAGTCCCCTTCCAGCACCTTTGAGTGATTATGCGGGCGCTGGAAAATAATATGTGTCACCACATAATGAAGAATGCGAGCAGAAACTGACAAGTTGCTAACAGGATAATGAGCAAAATGACCGGGCTCAGCGTCTGCCCTCCTAGTCTCTGTAACAATGGTCTCCCGGTTATAATCACCAAATATATGATGGTTGTCTCCATCATATAGTGCTGCTCCTGTGACACCATCAAAATCGAACCCCAGTAGCTCCGTCCAGATAGGAGCAGTCATGATGATATCAATCCCGCAGACACGGGAAGTCAGCTCGCCTTGCGAGTAGCCAAGGTTCTGGTAGAAGGCTCTTACCATAACCTCTGAGTATGGGCACCGCATCTCCGCCAGGTGAAGTAAATGTGTCTGCTCAAGAAGCGGCACAATGTCAAAACGCTCTAGGTTGAAGAATGCCGAATCCAGTGATTTCGGTTCGCAGATCTTCCGGGTCATGAAAAACTTCACGAACTTCTCGTGTGA
>NW_026898593.1:0-11684 GCF_033153095.1 Gastrolobium bilobum | reverse complement strand
ATTAGAAATTTGCTTACCTTGACGAGCACATCTTTCACAATACCATGTGCTTGCTTTGTTGAGCGGTCGGCCAGTTGAACATTCATCCACGTTGGCTTTACTTCATCAATTCTCAGCTTCTTCATCAGGGTGAGGGGCATCACATTTAAGCTGGCACCAAGATCGCATAAGACTTTTTCTATAGTCGTCTTGCCGATGGTGCATGGAATACTGAAGCTCCCTGGATCCTTCAACTTTGGAGGCAAGTTTTTCTGTATGATTGCACTACACTCCTCTGTTAGTGTAACATGTTCATCCTCTGTGAACTTCCCCTTCTTAGATAATGTCTCCTTCAGGAACTTGACATATGAAGGCATTTTCTCCAGAGATTCTGCAAAAGGAATGATAATTTTCAATTTCTTAAAAATATCTAAAAATTTAGACAATTGCTTCATTTGCTCATGTTGCTTGCTCATCATGGGATATGAAGGTTTCTTAAAACGTGAGAAATCTCATTGCTTCTTCTGAACTACAGGAGGTTGCTCTTTTTCTTTTTCCTTGCCTTCTTGAGTGTGCTTATTCTTTCTTGTAGAAGCTTCCACTTTTTCTAGATCCTCGCTTTTAATAGTGATGGCATTGCAGTGCTTTCTTGGGTTAATTATGGTGTCACTGGGGAATGTTCCTGGATTTCTCTCAGCTAATTGTCTTGACAATTGTCCAATTTGAGTTTCCAAATTCCTTATAGATGCTTCGTGATTCTTGAAAGCGGATCTGGTCTTTTGCATGAATTCATCGGTGGTTTTTGTCAACTGCAGTAAAGCTCTTTCTAATTCCGATGGTTGAGTCTGTGGAATTGGAGGATGTTGTAAATATTGGTTGGATTTGTAATCCAATCCTCCTTGATTCTTTCACCTGGAGTTGAAATTGTTTCCAGCAGTGTTGTTCTGATTTCTTGGAGGATTCTGCTGAGGCCTCTGATCATATCAGATCCCATTGATTTGGATCGATTCTGATCCCATGAGTACGTTGCACTCATTGGTTTCATGATCTCCACAACAGTACTCACAGTTAACTGAATTAACTTGAGCTGTAGAAATTTACATCTTGTCCAACTTAGCATTCAAACTGGCGAGCTGTTGAGATATAATCTTCTATTCAGCTAACGATGCATCATCATTCCCCAATTGCAGAAGTCCCCTCTTTGGTTGAACTGGTTGAACCACCATTGATGCGTTCTCGTTCCTTGCCATGTAGTCAATCAGCTCTAAGGTTTGAGTTGCTATTTTCTTCCCTATGGTTCCACCGGCTGCACCATTGACCACCATTCTGGAGTCTGGTGTCATTCCATTGTAGAAGACTCTGACCTTCTTTCCGTCTGGCAAATTGTACTGGGGGCACTTTCTGATCAGTTCTTAGAATCTGGTCCAAGATGCGCACAAAGTCTCTCCATGCTGTTGAGTAATGTTGGTGATTTCATTCACCAACTTGTTGTATTTCTCCATGGAGAAGTGCTCTGTGAAGAACTTGGCTGCCAGATCATCCCACGTTCTGATGTTGTTGGGAGCTTATCTATCCAACCATTTGAGAGTTTTCCCTGTTACAGCAAAAGGGAACAACCTCAGTCTAATTGCATCGTCTGATACCCCATGATGCTTGGTAGTGTCACAGATTCTTAGAAATCTGTCCATGAAATCATGGGGGTCTTCCTAGTTTTCTCCGCCAAACTGAGTTTTCTCCACCAATCCTATCAGTGACGGATGGATGTCAAAGTTGTTGGCTTCGATTTGTGGTCTGACGATGCTTGGATTCGACCGTGTGAAACAAGGAGCCAGGATCGTCTCCATCAATTCATCCTCCGGTGGTGGTGGATTATGAGCTGCCATCTCGGGTTCCGCTTTTGGCTCTAAACTTGAGTATTCCACTTGCTTCTTTTGCTTAGTGAGTTTCCTCTTTTTCTTTGCAGTCTTTTCAATTTCTTGATTGAACTGTAAAGAGTCTCGCTTAACTCTACCTCGCATAAAAGAGAGAAATCAATTAGCAACAAAATAAAAAGACAAATTCCAATCTCAAAGATCGAAAATTAAAACTAATATTGGCGTAATTAATCCCCAGCAACGGCGTAAAAAACTTGTTGCAAAATCTGCAAGTATACCGTTTATTTCAAATAATAAAAGTAATAAGTAAATATCGTTCCCTCGAGGATTAAAGCACCAAGTACTAATTGAACTATTCCCTTTGGTTTGGAAGAAAAATAGGTTTGATTGTGAATTTGATTGATTGTCGTAATTTAAAAATAGAATTTTAAAAGTAATTGAATTCAAACGCATGCAAGAATATCAAGAATGTCAAGAAATTATGAGATTAAGAAAAATTGTAAAAAGACTGTAGCCAGGATGCACTTCACCTCTGATCCTCCCTTATATTCCTAAATTGCAATTTATAACTAAGTAATTTAGTAACTCAGACAATTCATTATTTCCCTATTAAATAGTTGAACCCTAATGTCTTAGTGTTTTCAACCCTTTAACCCAATTAGAATCCTAGTGTCCTAATAATTCCTCTTAAATTAAGCATTAAGCAAATGAATTATAAGTCTGCAATCTATGTAAGCCTATGTCTAGGTCATGCACAAATTGTTATTCTACCCTTGTCCAGATTAAAACTCCAATATGTCTATTGTGAGCCCTAACCCTCAAAGCCTTATAATAAGAGTGGCCAATTCTAACCAGAATATGGAAAAATTAACACAGGCAAAATAAAGCTACATAAACTACATTAATTATAAAAACAATTCAGAAAATATAAAGGATTCACATCGGGTCCGTGATCCCAACTACAAAAAGAAATTAGCCAGACATATTCATGTCTGACTTAAACAAATTCAAAGAATAAAAATTGTTCATAAACGAAAAAGAAAAGAAGAAGAGGAGGGAAAATCAATGGTCTTCATTCTTCAACTCCATTGGAATCCTGATCTCCAGTGTGTGTCTCCAAGAATTCTCTCAATTCTATGACCATCACAATTCTATCCAGCCAAAGATTATTGTCTCTGGGGCTCTGAGTCTCTATTTATAGATTTTGTGCCCTTGTCTAGAAATATTGATCAAATCTTCATTATATATCTTGGTCCAATCTTTTTGATACAGTTTGAGATAAGTTTAGAGATTAACTCGTACCTCCCGCGCTACTAGCGCCAGATTCGCGCTAATAGCGTGGGAGTTTTATTCAGCATACAGTAGGCTTGCGCTACTAGCGTGGTTCCCGCGCTGACAGCGCAATTGGCATGAATTGCTGGTGCTGATAGCGCCAGTTCCACGCTAGTAGCGTGGAGGTTCTATCTTGGAAGTTACTTCTGGCGCTGACAGCGCCATACCCCCGACAGTAGCGCAGAGCTTCAGATTTGTGCTTCTAATTGGGCTTCTTTCTGGTCCGTTTTCCTACAAAATTGTAAGAAAATCAGTGACAAGATATCTGATTGAGATTTATCAATTTAATAGCAATTATAGCCCTTTTTATCCAAGATTGATCAAGATTCTTTTTTTTTTTGGCTTAAAATCATATATATGCTGGAGGCATATCAAACAATTCCCAGATTTGAACGTTGTTGTCCTTAGCAATGTACTAGATCAAAATTAGAAACAAAGATGAATTTTGTGGAGATAAAACATGGAACACAATTATCTCAAGAGATCAGATTGTTATGCATGTATAACTTCATTGTTGAAAAACTCTAAACAATGCCATTCAGTTTTATCAAGAAATTCAGATCATAACTTGAATGTTCCTCACTAGATAGATATATAATCTCATCACTCTTAGTGTTTGATGGTTTCACACTCATTCAATCAGTGTAGTAGTAATTCCATAGGCTTGATCATATTCTCAAGTCCCTAAAATTGAAAGATCCATTTGACATGCATAGACTGATAAAAGGTCTTGAAAGGTTATAACTTGGGCTGGTTGGGGGTAAGAGTCTTTTGGACAGAGGCTAATTAATTTGTGAGACTGAAATACTGAGATTTCTGACAATACTTTTTTCTCAGTCTTTAATTCTGCCACTTTTCGTCAATTTGGGATTCTTATTCCCTTTCCTCTACCTCTTTCTTTCCTTGTTTGCAAATGTTTTTTTTCTTTTCTCTTTTGAACTGCATTTTTTTTTGCAGACCATTCTTCTTTTTCTTTTTCAACTTACTTAACTTTTCGTTTGATCAGCATTTCAATATCTTTCAAGGTGTGTCAATGGGAATAGGGTTAAGTAATTTCATCAGGGTTTTGAATAAATTGGTCTAAGGCTCAAAAGGGCTTAACAATTGAAAATTTCTTCTAGGTAGGCTATTTGGCTCTAAGTTAACAAGAATAAACGTGCCTTTATCATATCACTCATGCATGCAAGCTAGAGAAACAATTTAAGTTCTACAAAAATACTATAGTGAGGCCTCTCTAATTTTTTTTTTTACTGTTTAGGCTCAATCCTCACAGTTATAATTCAAGCTAGAATCCAATTTCAGAATTTCACATCAAGCATTATCTAAAAATTATTCATCAAAGCAGTTATACAAACGAGCAATCATCACTAGCAGATTATCTAAAAATTTAATGCTCCACAGATATCACGTGTGCTTCTTATGATTGAATCTAATTAATTACTGAGTAAACTTTTGCAAAATCTAGGAATGCTTGTTCAGGAATTCATTAATTTTTTTTTCTAAAAAAAAAATTGAATTAAATAATAATAAAAATTGAATTAAAAACAGCAAAATAAAAAATAAAAAAATTGAAAGGTTAAAATGTCTTCCCTTTGTAACAGAAAAATTTCTGTTAAATGTCTCTGTTGTGCAATTCCGCAGTTAGCAGGTATCGCATACCGTATGCGCCCAATTTCCAGATTTAGAATGTTGTTGTCTTCAGCAATAAACTAAACTAGTCGAGTGAAGCTACTTCTGCGCAAGTGGAACAGACACTTGTATAAAATGAGTTATTATTTCTCTCAATATTACCTCCCACGGTATTCTGTTCTCTCCTCCCCTCTCTATTCTCTTTCAAATTCTGCTCTCTGTTTCATTTCCTTCTCTCTTGTTGTTTTCTTTTCTTTTGTTCTACGTTTCTCTCAAGTGATATATATATAGGAATAGGATCATTTGACATCAATATCAAATTTAAAATTTAAAATATCATTTGAGAGCCATTAGATAAAAGCATCATGCTCCACATTGTTCGTTTAAGACAAAAGAATCTTAATCATTAGATTTTAGTTAAACTCTAACGAAACGAAATAAAAATCCTAACAAAGTATTCATGACTTGACTTTGCGGATAAAAGTTTACTAACTATTGACCTATAAGTATCGTCATCAAAAGTTTCAGAGTATGTGTGTTTGTTTTTTTTTTATACATAGTACACGTGTTACTGTCATGTTAATATCATATGTTTTATTCTAGAAAAAGTAAAATCAAATTACAATAAAAAAAATATGAATAGACAATATTTCACAAAATGTAAATAAAAATATATCTGAATTTGAAACCCCTTAATGATAATTAAAATTAAAAATAATTGCATAAATGTATTAGGGCCCGTTTGGATGAGCTTTTAAAAAAATAATTTTTTATGTATTGATTTTTTTAAACGGTAAAGTTACTTATGTGTGGATGTATGATCTGAAAATCATTTTACATAAAAAATTGTTTGAATGTTAAAATAAAAAAATACTTTTTAATATAAAATTACTATAAATGAAAGATAAAATAACATGATCGTATGATAAGGATAAGGAGAGATAAGATAGGTATGATAGGATGAGGTTAAAATTGTATTTTAAAAATTTATATTACATTTTTTCAAAAAAAATTATCTTTTAATTTCTGATTTATTCAAAAGCAATAAACTACTGGCTAAAAAAAAAAGCAGTATTTTAACTTTTATTTTAAATTTTATTTTTTAAAAAAATTGTTATACAAACATTTAAAAATTTTCAAAAGGACTTTTATTTTTTTTTAAAAATAACTTTTTTAAAAATAAAAATCCATCCAAACAAGCACTTAATAGATAAAAAGTACTTCAACTTTCGGGACATCCGATAAAATTGGAAAAGTGCTAACAGCATCTAGTAAGAAAAAAGTGATAACAGCTCCCTCTGTATATTCAATTCTAGGCATATAACAAATTAATTGGAGGAGAATATTTTAACATGGATTTGAGAACAAGATAATTTATTCTTAATTTTGGTCATCAATATATTTATCTTCAATGGTCATCAATATATTTAACGGATACAGCACATTATTGATGTGTCCTTTAATAATCAAAATAACCTTACGTGAAATTGTCATGTTAATTGAAAGGTTAAAGTAATTGTTGATTCTTTAACTCTAACAGTAGCTATATGACTCAATCGAGGGTGAGTTATATGCATTGTTGGGGGTGTAAATAGGTCAGGCCTGAGTGGTGGGAGAAGACATCGGTTCGAATTCCACCAAGACCATTTGGGGAGGGGCATAAGTACCGTAATCTTTAGACTCGCACCCAAACTCTGGATTAGTCTTATAGGCGGCTCAAAGAGTCGAACCCGTAGGGATACCGAGAGTTCTGATCCGCCTCAAAGAGACAATTAAAATCAGTTTTCAAAAAAATAAATAAATAAATAAATTAAATTTTATCAAAATTGTAAATTATTTACAAAAAATATTACCAGTTAATTGAAAGGTGACAGTGACATGATTAATTATCATTTCATTTTTATTTAAATTATTAAATATAAGAATATTAACTTCTGCTCCCATTTCCCTGGTAGATAGTATTCTCCATAATTAGATATAACTTATTGACTCTTTCATCTGTTATCCAAAAAGAAAAAGAAAAAAAGATATAACTTATTGGGGCAAAAAAATTAAAATAATGTAATTAATTAAAATAATTACGCATTTAATGTTGTTTTGTTAAAAATTACACATCTGTTGCACAATGAGACGCCCTCTTTGGGCGTCACATGTGACGCCCCAGTGAGGCGTCTCTCTCCTAGAGAAGACGCCCCAGTGGGGCGTCACATGTGACGCCCAAAGAGGGCGTCTCATGTGCAACCTATATATACCTCACTTTCCTTTTTTCACTCCTTACTCATTTACCTCTCCAACCTCTCTCTAACCTCTCTCTAACCGCGGTTCGTAGCGAAGCTCTGCCAACGTAGGTAAGGTCATAATACCTCATATGTATACATTTAAATTACAGTGCTAGTTAGTAATACATGTTATGATTGATTGTATATTAGAGACTTGGAACATTAGGATAGTCACTTAGAAATTTTGTGTCATGCTATGAATGTTGTAATGATATAGTAATATTATTATTACGTAGTTATTATTATTACTTATTTTTAATTATGTATTAGGGTTTAGCATATTAATTAGTGATTTATAAATAGTGTTAGAGACTTTGTAAATTTCGTATGTATGATGTTATTAATGCGGGAGTGCATAACTTTGTAGTTAGTTAAGGATAATGGCTGAGTCATCATCTTCTTCGGGATCTGATTCGGATGTAGAGCCCACCGATCCCAGCATGTGGATCATACCTGGACCCTACAGGTGGGAGGTCCTTCGTCAGAGGACGCAGAAAGGTCATATTTCACAGCGTGTGTGGAATACTGAGCATGTAAGAAAGATTAAGACGAGGCGTGGGAAGCCACAAGGGGGCCCACCTACCGGTGTTATTCCACAGGTTGTGGAAGAGTACCTCAGACAGGCGGGTTTCATACATGTTGCCAGGATGCAACATATCCAGGTATGTTATTTATGTCGTTTTGTATTTATGTAATTAAATAATGTAATTCGTTAACACGTGATAACTACGTAATTTATCACAGATAGATACATTTTTAATTAGTGCTCTGGTCGAGAGGTGGAGACCAGAGACACATACCTTTCACATGACCCAAGGTGAGATGACGATCACCTTACAAGATGTGGCAGGCATCTTGGGCTTGCCGACCGACGGTACTGTCGTCATCGGATCGACCTCTGAGGATTGGCATGCTGCTTGTGCTGGTGTTTTTGGACATGTTCCAGAGGCCGGTGAGTTCCATCATTCTGGCGACCTCCGCATCTCATTCTTGGATCGACATTATACCCGGTGGACTGATCATGAAGGGAATCATGCTGCCGAGATCTACTTCACAAAAGCTCACATTGCGCGGATGTTGGGGACTTGGTTGCTGGCGGACAAGTCTGGAGGTAGCAATTTTGGTTGTTGGCTTGTCCCGTTGCTAAGTGGAGGATTTGAGGACATTGGCCGATTCAGCTGGGGATCTGCAGTTTTGACACACTTGTTCAGGAATTTGTGTGAAGTGACAGATGCCCGTCGAAGCGACATGGGTGGTTGCCATATTCTCCTTTAAATTTGGGCATGGATACGATTCCCACCCATTGCTCCACCCCTTCCTCCTCATCCACAGCCGGGCACACATTATGGATGCCGGTATGATTTATTTACTTCATTTGATTTCGATAATGTATGGTTAATACTGTATGTACTAACTGTATACTTCTTGACTTTGGACGATTATGTATGGTTGATAATGTTTTTGATTAACAGGTTTAATGTTGTACAAAAGTTTAAACCTCATGAGGTCACCCATTATCGGGCAACATTGGACACACTCTGTAGAGATGAGGTTTAGTGTTAGATACGTACGGTGTTGTTATTTGTCTATGGGTTTATTTTTTTTTGTAACTCTATATATTGTTTCACATTTTGTTTGTAGGTGGTGTGGCAGCCGTATATACAATATGAGTGGCTTGACGTGACTCCAGAGCAGCAGTATCTGTGGCTAGCTCCCACACCTATTATCTACTTCCACACAGTTGAGGCATGTCAACCGGATAGGTGCATGCGATAGTTTGGTCTTAATCAACCCATCCCAGAAAAATCTAGAAAATTGAGAGGAATACATGATCATACTCTATGGGGGAAGGTTGAAGAGAACTGGAGACGTAAGCTCAGGGCTCACATTGATCGATGGAATACTAGGATTCAACATATTGTACTGCCACCTCCATTATATGGTTTGATGTCACCTAATCATGAGTACATGGAGTGGTTCAGAGAGAGGGGAAAGCGCTACATATCACAGAGGGCGGCAAAGATAGGGCGCATGGTGAGTTTTGTACTTATTTTACATTTGTTTCAAATTACAACTAACATTTTTTCGTAATATTCAGATTGACGGTCTTGAAATGCTGTATCATGCAACAACGGCGGAGGAGTTTCCTCGATTTGGACTACAGTATATCCACGAGGAGATAGGCCGAACTATTGGGATGTTTCGTGAGAGTTCACGAGTTGATGAGCCTGGACCTGAGGCACCCCCGTGCAGACTCAGCCTGATCCTCAGTTGATCGTGGATGTTCCTCGTAATAGACGGGAGGGACGGGGATTAGGACGTACACGTGAGAGAGTTGCTGCTGAGCCTGTCCCGATTATAGCACCTAGACCAGTGGTCGAGACTCAGGGATGGTTTAGACCTCCAGCATTTGGTCCTACTTACGGGTCACAACCGATTTATCATCACAGATCGCAGTATGAGGCAAGTCCTAGTTAGGCGGCGTCTGAGCACCCTTACATGAGCGGGCAGGAGCCAGTTTTCCAGGCTAGTCCGATGGCTATGGCAGGAGCGGATCCGGCATCCTCACAGCCTGATTTCCAGCCCTTTTCACAGGGACTTGATGCCGATTACCCCTTTTGGTCTGCAGAGGACACGATGGAGTTGTATCGCTCTGTAGGCCTTGTTGCAGAGCCATGACAGTGGGGAGACTCTAGCCACGGATTCTCACAGTCAGGGACACACCCCTTTTGATGTGCCGGGCAGCAGTGCAGGACCATCAGATGATTTCATCCGTGCGGCGATGGATGACTTCCACACTCCACCTCCACAGGACCATCAGGGGAACCCAGTCTGGGACAGACGTATACTACCAGATAGGGATGCACGACATAGGCCATGGCCACCGTGGTCCTAGTTTCATTGACATTTTGTTTATTCATTATGTTGTGGACTGTTTCATATTGTTATTATTTTGTTCTTTTGTATATGTCATATAAGTGTAGCATGTTGTTATATTGTGGACGCTACATTATTATATTATTTGGACTATTCACTATGTTTTGGTTATCGTTCTTTGCGGATTTATATTACGGTAACTAACAGCATCAGCTAATTAATAATTCAAGCTTAAAAACATACATAAACGGAAAGTAAAAAGTCCAACATAACGGACATTACAATTCATGCAATAACATAACCAACAGCAACAATATGAACATAATATGCAAATCATTCGTTTCTCCCACGACTTGGACATCGCCGACGATTATGGCCGCGTTCCTTGCAAAGTCCACACCTGATACGGCTCTGGCTTGTCTCAACTTCATCCATCTCGTTGCGGATGCGAGTTGACTTTGGACGACCTTTTGCACGCAACATAGTACAATCAGGAATAATCTTTGCACCACTAATTTCAGGTATTGCTTCCTCGTTTCTGATTGGCTCCCACGGAAAAGAATAAGCCTCGACCAAGTTATTTATCAAGAAGACGTCGTCAACGTAAGTGAACGCACTCTGCCTAACACTTAACGCAGCAGCAACATCGTGACTACATGGATACTTAAAGGCCTTAAACTTTCCACACTGACAGTATCTCTGTGGGAGGTTGACAGAATATGAACGTTCCCAACCTGCGTCAACCTCGAATACAGTATGTTCAACATTGTATGCACGAACGTGGTGGCCTGTTGCATCTACCTGGTTCTTCTTGACCAATTCAACAACATGTTTGGAGTGACGATGAGCTGATTGAAGTTGTGCAAGAGCATTTGTTCCTCTCTCAACAAAATATGCAACCAATCTGCTATATGTATGCTTAACCAATGCTGTTATAGGCATATTTCTGGCCCCCTTCAAAACCCTATTGACAGATTCAGCCAAATTTGTTGTCATATGACCGTACCTCCGTCCTTCAATATCGTAGGCACGCAACCACTTTTCCTTAGGAATCGCATCTATCCACTCAGCAATTTGAGGACTACTTTCACGGAAACTCGCAAGATTCCTTTCAAAATCAACCATTGCTGGAGTATAACCTGCACAAATTGGACATAAACGAATTAAACATAAATTGACAGTCATAATGGAAAGAAATAATTAAGCATTCAGTCATGACGAATACAGAATACGTGATACGCATTTGGCGGCTGCCAAGTAGGGTTATTTTCCACAGCAGATATTATGCTTCGATGCCGATCGAATATTAAACATATGTTTGACATCGTAGTCACATGAGCACGAATATTAACGAGAAAATAATCTCATGCTTCCAAAGTTTTGCCTTCTACGATGGCAAATGCGATCGGTAAACATTCATTATTACCATCTTGGGTTGTGGCCACCAACAATTTCCCTTTGTACTTTCCATATAAATGTGTTCCATCAATTTGGATGACGGGTTTGGCAAATTTGAACGCCTCACAACACTGTCTAAACGTCCAAAAAATGCGATGAAAAACCTTTTTTCCAGAACCTAAGCTCTGCTCGGCATAAAGATCATTAGTTTGTATATGATAAAATGAACCTGGAGAAAAGCGAAGCATGTATTCGCACCACCTTGGTAAAAAAGCATACGATTCCTCCCAATCACCGTACAAAATTGCCATCGCTT
>NW_026898592.1:0-116669 GCF_033153095.1 Gastrolobium bilobum | reverse complement strand
ATATGTTTCTTGGTGCTTCGTCCAGTTACATTGCCCTTGTTGGATGAACTATAATGCGCACATTAAAACATCAGAGAGAAATATACCAACACAAAGTAACTAAAAGGCGAAACAGATAAATAAACTAGTATACAAAATCTCCGTCAAGATGCAGATATGATCGGACACCCATGTCATCCCCCTCAACAGCGTTGGATGACTCAGCTAATGGAAGGTCCGGTGGTACTGGATGCCTTGGTGTATGAGACCACCGTCCCATATTTGATTCAGACCATGAATCCATGTGAGATTGTTTGAAGCATTGATTTTTCCGGAGTAAGTCTCAACAATGTTGTCTTGTCAAACTTCAGCTCCTGGTGTTTTCTCCAACTCGTACTCAAAGAGTTTCACCACTTCCTTTCTCGTCCCTTCTTCTTTGTAGGATTACGCCTGACTTGGAGGCGTGCATAACCTCTTGACATCATCTTTTAGAGTTTGAGGAAGATCCTTCAATTTCACTTTAAGGTGCATCTTCTTTGTAATCATCTGTTCAGGAACTTCAAACACTACATTCTTTTTTTCCTTTAGCAGAACAATCTTATGCGCCTCAAGTTCTTCGTCAAGCTCTTGACTCGGAGACTTTTCTTCCTTCCCTACTTGCTCGAGCCTAAAACAATCGCCTTTGCCAGAAGATTGTTTCATAAAGTCAAAGACATTGATGGTAATAGAGTCATCTTTCATCCTTAACTCTAGCTTCTCATTCTCAACGTCAATCATGGCACGAGATGTAGCTAAGAAAGGTCTACCCAGCAAAAAAGGCATCTCAGTTCCCCCTTCCATGTCAAGCACCACAAAATCAGCAGGGAAGATGAACTTGTCCACCTTCACAAGATCATCTTCTATTATTCCACTAGGCTTCCTTACAGACTTATCAGCAAGTTGCAGAGATGCCAAAGTAGGCTTCAACTCGGTGATCCCCAAGGAATTACAAACAGAAAGGGCATAAATTAATTCTAGCCCCTAGATCACATAATGCCCTGCCAATTTTAGTGTTCCCAATTTCAATAGGAATATTGAAACTCCATAGATCATTAAGCTTGGGTGGAAACTTTTTCTGTATTATGGCGCTCCTCCTGAGTGAGTGTTACTGTTGGCACTCTTGCAGCTTATGCTTTCTTGATAACAAGTCCTTCATGAACTTAGCATAATTGGGCATGCAAGCCAAAGCTTCAGCAAAGGGAATGTTGACATGCAATTTCTTGAATATATCAAGAAATCTGTCATAATGTTGCTTATGAGCATCCTTCTTGAATCTTTCAGGATAGGGTGCCATGGCCCTCACATATTCGGGACTCAATTCATCTTCTTTTCCACTGGCTTCACCACTTCAGCAGGTTTTTCAATTTCTTTTTCTTTTTCTGGCTCACCTGCAGTGTCTAAGCTTTTCTTTAACCTCAGGAGATGGAAGTATTTTTCCACTTCTAATTGTGATGGCCATACAATCTTCCCTCGGATTGGTGACTGTGTTACTAGGGAAGGTGCCTGGAGTTCTATCAGCAATTTGCTTAGCCAGTTGGCCAATTTGAGTCTCCAAATTTCTGATAGAAGCCTGTGTTCTTGGTATTAGCCCTTGTCTCCTCCATGAAAGCACTAGAGTGTGGAGCCATTTTGTCCAACTAACCTCTCCAAATCAGAGGGTTCGTTACAGATAATTGTTAGAACTATAATCAAGACCACCTCCTTGACCTCTCCTCTGAAAAATTGCTATTTCCAGAAGGGAAATTCTGATTCCTCGGACTGTTTCGTGGCAGAGATCTTTAATCATACCATACCCATTCACCTGCACTTGTCGAAGGGGAGTCAGAAGATAATATAGATGAACAGTCATTGGATTCTTGGTCACCCTTGCAGTATTCACAAACAACTGAAGCAGCTTGGGCTTCAACACTAGAGAGTTGCATCTTGTCAAGCCTCGATGTTAGATTTGCCATTTGCTGTGATAACTAATAGCCCAACTTAATTAATTAGTAAATCTAATGTAATTAATTAATTAAACATGTTTTAGTGAGTGAAATTAAGTATAAGGCTTAATTAAATGAATCTGAGTCACTTTGGAGTTAAAAAGTGTACTCCAGTGAAAATTAAGGGGTATAAATGGGTACTGGCAAAAGTACCCAAAATATAAAAATAAAATTGTAAATATTCCTAGAATAATATTCCAGACTTTTGGGTAAAGTTTGGTAATTATTGGAGTTAAATAGATAGACGAACTAATACCTACATGTTACCACTTAACTTATGTTAAGTGATAAAATGCAAGAGAACCCTCTTCCCCCCCAGAAACCCGTCGACAGAAAGGAGGAGAAGAGAAGAGAGGGAGAAGAGAGGAAGAAGGAGGGAAAGCCTAGAGATTGCTAATCTCAACCATTTTGAGTGATTCCAAAGCCTAAACCACTCCAAATCTCCTCCTCTTTCATAATCCTTGCTTTGTTTTGAGTGGGGAGCATTGTGGAGAGGGATATTGCCTCTCAAAAATTCGGCCATTGGAGAGATTTAGGGGTTTTGGGAAGTTCAACCTCCATGGGAGCTTGAGGAACACTCCTTGCTTGGTTGTGTGACCATTGGTGGTAAGATTCTAACCCTTGAACCTTATGATTCCTTGAAATTTGCATGAGTTAGGGTTTATGAATAGTAAATTGGGATTTTGATGAAATGTAGTTGAATTAGCTATGTTCTAGGAAGAATGAGATTTAGTGCATGTTATAAGAAGTGCTAGGAATGGCATTTAATCGGTGGAAATGATCCTAGATAGTCATTTGATAATTGTTCATAATATTGGAAAGTTCATGCTTGGATTGGTTAGTATTCTAGCATGTTGAACAATTAGTAAGTTGAATGATTGATTGTGTCCTTGTGATGTCTAGGATTGAGACATTTGGACCAACCGTGAGTGATCAACCATTGGAGCAAACTATGGAGCTTGATTAGCTCCTTGGAATATGTAAGCTCTTGCTAAGTTGGGATGTAGAGTTGTTGTGGTATTAATGAGTATATATGAATATTCAATGTATAGTATGATTGATGTTATGGCACCTTGGTGTAGGTGTGGTACTTGTGAGTTATTGTTGAAACCAAAGTTGATTGGTTACTGGACCGTTGGTGGTGAACAAAGGTTGAACGAAAGCTTTGAGGTAAGCCTTCGGACCTTGGGTGTAATTCCCTTGATTGTTCCACCAAGCCCTGAAAGGGTAATGGTGATTATAGTGTATATAAATGCAATGAAATAGTGTAATGCTTTGTTATACGTATGTGTATGCATTTGGTGTGGCATAGGACGGTGTTTCCCTATGTGGTATGTTGCATGACGATGCGTAAATCATACTTGGTAGTTAGCTGGCCAGTATGACTATTTGCATCTGAGTTTCCTTAGGACAGCTTGAGAGCTCGAGGGATTTCCCCTGGAGATGTATTGCACTTTGCATAGATATGTATTTACTGCATTATTATTGTTATTGCTATTACACTGATATGGAACTGTGGGGTAGAGAGATGCTCCAAGGACCCCTGGTTTACTGGATATATTCGTATATCTCACCCCGTGTTGTGGGGACCGCCTTTCAGGTAAGGATGCTGCAGGAGCCTCTGGTGGCAAGTGGCCATATCTGGATTATGCATGAAATGTGGCATTTCTTTTGAGTTTATGCATGCCTTTTGTAGTTGACATGTATAGGATTTTATTTTGAAAGCCCATGGTCATTTGTATATCTTGATTCATTGGATGAACTTAGCCTATGCTCATGCCTTTGGTTACACCTTTTGTTGATGGGAGCCAAGGGAATGATCATAGTGTTTTGTAAGCTAAGTTCCATGATTTGTAAAGGATATGTAATGTAAATGATGCCTACTTGAAATTCAATATATGCATGCTTGTTATGTATTGAGTTGTTGAATTGGTTGGGCTGAAAATCAATTAGGTACCCTTTGTTTAAATTGGTAAACGATGAGAAAACAAAGGTCATGCTGCCCAATTCTAGCTAAATCTCATGAGAAGAGGTTGGATGAGTGCTAGGATTTAGTGTTGGGGCATGGACAATTGGGGTTTGTAAGGGGGATGCACCTTCCCCCAGACTTAGACTTGAAAAATGTGAGAATTTAAATTCCCTGGCAGCGCGCTTAAGCGCCCAGGAGCGCGCCCAAGCGCCCTGCTGCCCCTGCGAGTGCCAATGCATTCTGCCTCCTCGCGCTGGAGCGCCCAAGTGGGGGCTGAAGCGCCCAGGATTGCGCGCTGGAGCGCCCTGGCTTGCGCTTAAGCGCCCTTTGCTGCAAAGAGATGGGATGCTTACTGTCCCTTCGAGTTTTAGCGCCCAGGGTGGGGCTTAAGCGCCCAGGGTTGCGCGCTTGAGCGCCCTGGTCCGCGCTGGAGCGCCCTTCGCCACTGAAGGAGGAGATGCTTCTGTCTCTGCGCGCTAAAACGTCCCAATGGGAGCTTGAGCGCCCAGGATAGCGCGCTTGAGCGCCCTGATGCGCGCTTAAGCGCCCATCTACACTGAAATACCTGATGCTTCCTGCCTCCGTGCGCTTAAGCGCCCAGATGGAGGCTTTAGCGCCCGATAGCGCGCGCTTTAGCGCCCGGTAGCGCGCGGGGCCTGTGACCAACACTCTCTTGTGTTGCTTCAAATTGGCCTAACTTGGGCTACAGTGCTCTGATTTGAGCGCGGTTTGAAACCACGCATAGCTAATGAAGAGATCTACAATATAGTAGAAGTTATGAAATAAATCAGAAGTAAATTAATGGTTTAAAAGTGGAATAAGAACATGATGTTAAGCTTAATTTATCTGATTCCGCAAGGTAATACGGTTATGATCACGATATTGGGTATTATAAGTTCGGTATGTTTTAAAATGAAAAATTTATCCGGATTTTATTTGAACCCATGTGATTGTAACTGCGCTTAATATCATAATGCGATGTTAACAAACCGGTTCTAGAACGGGGTGTTACAACTGGATTTAGATGCTGTTTATGTTTTCCGCTATTTATGATATGTTGTTGTTGAGACTGATGTTGGGCATGTTGCCTTATTTGAGTGAGCATGGGGATTGTCCATGACACTTTCTGTTAGTACTTGTAGTTTGGAGTTGTTTAAACTGTTAGGTGGTCCGGTCTATATTGTTGTAGTTCCGTGACTAGAGCCACAATTATATTGTCTATGTTACGAGGTTTTTCAGTTAGCTATTTTATTACAATTACATACAGTAGATGTTTTATTAATTGATTATTAAGCAAGTTGGTAATGTTAATGGAATCATAATTAAAAAGAAAAAGTAATTCCGCATTTTTCATTAAGCGCAGCTTAATACGATATTATGATAACATTACCGGATATATACGGGGTGCTACATTTATGGTATCAGAGCAATGGTTCGAGGGAAAAGCCTGTATGTATTGCAATTGCTAGGTTGTTTGGTTGTGTCTGTCTTTGTGTTTACTCCGTCGAATTTTATTATGATGATGTATATGTGATCACACTGCGTGGGCCTGATCAACTCATAAATTGTGTAACTTGTGCAGAGTCATGGTAAGGTCCGGGAGAACACGAGAGACTTCTGAGGATCAATCCGATCCTATCCTGACTGCATTGGCTGAGATGCAGGCGGCTAGGTTAGCCGATCAGGAGGCCGCTAGAGTGGCCAACGCGGCAATGATGGAAGCTGTTCGCGAGGCGAACCGGATAGCCGCAGCTGAGGTTCGTGAAGCGAACCGGAGGACCACTGAGAAAGTCCTCGAGGCGAACAGGATGGCGAACATGACGATGATGAGAGTCATGTTGGAAGAGATGAGAGCTGGTCCTGCTTTTGGCCAGGCTCCACCACCGCCTCCACCTAGTGTTCAGGAGGAGAGCCATAGTCACATCGGCAGTGCTACTCATGCCGCTGAGACGGGGGAGCCCCTTGTGGGGATTGCTGAGGATCGTGATGTGATCGATCGCCGGCTGAATGCTTTCAGGAAGCATAAGCCACCTGTGTTTGAGGGGTCTTTGGATCCTATTGCTGCTGCGAGATGGCTAGAGTCGCTGGACAAGATTTTTCGGGTCATGCAGTGTACAGACCCACAGAAGCAGATGTTCTCGACCTACATGCTGGAGGGCGATGCCCATGAGTGGTGGACGCACACCTCACGTGCTTTTGAGAGGCAGGGTCGTGTCATGAAGTGGCCATTCTTTGAGGAGTTCTTTTTGGGCCGACATTTTCCCTATGATGCGCAAGAGAGGAAGCAGGGAGAGTTTGATCGTTTGGTACAGGGCTCGATGTCTGTTGATGAGTACCTGGCTAAGTTTAATGAGCTAGTGAAGTTTGCACACTTCCGGATGGTTCCTCCTACTCCGTTGTTTCTGGCAGCTAAGTTCCGCAGGGGACTTAGTGAGGTGATTGCTGAGCATCTTGCTGGTGTTGCTTCGAGGGACTTTGGTACACTGGTACAGCAGTGTAAGGACATCGAGGATGTTTGCGTGGCAAGCAAGGCCAAGAGGGCCAAGGTTGAGGAGAGCAAGGGAACAGGTGGTTTAACTCTTGCTCCTACTTCTTGGAAGGACAGGAGGTTTGCTGATAAGAGCAAGGGAAAGCAGCTAGCGACTAGGCAGGCGCCTGGTCAGTTCAAGAGAGCTATTTCACATCAGGGGAGTTCTGCTAGGCCTCCTACCACTCCGAGATGTTCGGGATGTGGGAAGAAGCATGTGGGACGGTGTGCTACGGGGCAGTTGCTGTGCTTCAAGTGTGGCAAGGAGGGCCACTTCTCTAGAGATTGTCCGTCATCGACGGCGAGAGCTGCAGTTGTTCAGGCAGTTCCTTTACAGATGATTCCGATGGCATCTTCTTCGGCACCTGCAGTGCCACCTTCTGTTGGGAGAGTGTATACACTAGATAGGCAACAGTCGGACCGCGCTCTGAACCTTGTCAGAGGTACTATGCTATTGGTGATTCTTTTGTGGATGCTATCTTTGATTCCGGGGCTACTCATTCGTTTGTTGCTACCCCGATTGCTTTGGGACTTGAGTTGCCCAGTGTTGTGCTTTCTCCACCGTTGCGGGTGACTACCGCCACCGGAGAGATTTGTGATTCTACCACTGTACATTGCGATGTAGCGTTTCAGTGGGATGGCCGTGAGTTCTCGGTAGATCTGATAGGGTTGCCGATGGCCAACCTTGAGATTATTCTGGGCATGGATTGGTTGTCTAGAAACTGTGCTTTGATTGATTGATGTGCAAAGCGCGTGGTGATGTCTCCGTGTGATTCCACAGCTAGTTCCTCGCCATACATTTCACTGCTGCAGGCCAGGAGAGCGCTGCGAGCAGGGGCATTGGGTTATGTCATGTTGGGTGGTTTGGTGAGTGGGACACAGGAGGATATCACTGGCATTCCTGTGGTGGGGGAGTTCCTTGAGGTGTTTCCTGAGTTTCCGCCACAGCGGGAGATAGAGTTCTTCATTGACTTGTTGCCCGGTGTGGGGCCGATTTCTTTAGCTCCTTATCGGATGTCGCCACCGGAGTTGGCTGAGCTTAAGAAGCATATTGAGGATCTTTCGGCGAAAGATTTCATTAGACCGAGTGTGTCTACTTGGGGAGCACCGGTTATCTTTATGAAGAAGAAGGACGGGACAATGCGATTGTGCACCGACTACAGGCAGTTGAACAAGGTGACAATCAAGAACAAGTATCCCCTTCCTCGGATTGATGATCTGTTGGATCAGCTCAGGGGTGCTTGTGTGTATTCCAAGATTGATCTCCGATCCGGATACCATCAGATTCGGGTGAAGCCGGAGGATGTCCCGAAGACCGCGTTTCGTTCGAGATACGGTCATTTTGAGTATTTGGTGATTCTGTTTGGACTCACGAATGCGCCGACAGTGTTCATGGATTACATGAACAGGATTTTCCAGCCGTATCTGGATCAGTTTGTGATTGTCTTCATTGATGATATTCTGATCTACTCCAAGACTGAGGAGGAGCATGTGGAGCATCTGAGGATAGTTCTGCAAGTGCTGAAGGAGAAAAAGCTTTATGCTAAACCTTCTAAGTGTGAGTTTTGGCTCAAGTCAGTCAAGTTTCTGGGGCATGTGATTTCAGCAGATGGAGTTGCAGTGGATCCCAACAAGATTGAGGCCGTGTTGGATTGGGAGAGACCCAAGACAGCTACGGAGGTGAGGAGCTTCTTAGGTTTGGCAGGTTACTATTGGAGGTTCATCAAGGGTTTTTCCACGATGGTTCTCCCTTTGACTCGCCTTACCCGAAAGGAGACTTTATTTGTGTGGACTCACGAGTGTGAGGCGTGCTTTTAGGAGTTGAAGGAGAAATTGACTTCTTCACCTGTGTTAATCCTTCCTGATCCTGAGGAGCAGTTTGAGCTTTACTGTGATGCTTCTGGAAAGGGGCTGGGTTGTGTGCTGATGCAGTCTGGTAGAACTGTTGCTTTTGCTTCGAGGCAGTTGAAGCCTCATGAGGAGAACTACCCGACTCATGATTTGGAGTTGGCTGCGATTGTGTTTGCTTTCAAGATTTGGAGGCATTATTTTTTTGGTTTGAGGTTTGTGGTGTTCAGTGACCACAAGAGTTTGAAGTACCTGTTCGACCAGAAAGAGTTGAACATGAGGCAGAGGAGATGGATGGAGTTCATTAAGGACTACGACTTTGAGCTTAGGTATCATCCTGACAAGGCCAATGTGGTAGCCGATGCTTTGAGTCAGAAATCCAGTAGTTCATCCAGTTTGCTACTTGGTAACTTCGATGTGGTTGAGAAGTTTCGCCACTTGGCAGTGATCTCTCCGTGTGCGAGCGTACTTCTCGGGTTGGAAGCATCAGATGTCGTGAACGAGCTGCTAGAAAAGATTAAAGAGGCACAAATTCAGAGAGAGTGCCTGGATTATGTGAAGAACCAAGACGGTGTGTCTTGGAATGATGATGGATTGCTTTTGTTCCAGCGTAGGATTGTGGTTCCTCGAGGTCCGTTGACAGAAGAGGTTATGACAGAAGGCCATAAGGGTCAGTTTTCTATCCACCCTGGTGCTACTAAGATGTATCAAGACTTGAAGAAGAACTTCTGGTGGCCAGGCATGAAGAAAGATGTTGCTATCTTTGTGTCCAAGTGTTTGGTTTTCCAGAAAGTGAAGATTGAACACCAGAAGCCGTTTGGTAAACTTCAACCTCTTGAGATTCCAGAGTGGAAATGGGAGAGCATTTCCATGGACTTCGTTGTGGGTCTGCCGAAGACTCAGGTTGGCTGTGACTCGATATGGGTCATTGTGGACAGACTGACGAAGTCTGCCCATTTTCTTCCAGTGAAGGTGAGCTTCACTACAGAGCAGTTGGCCAGACTGTATATTCGCGAGATTGTGAGGCTTCACGGGGTGCCCGTGAGTATCATCAGTGATAGGGACCCGAAGTTCACATCTCGGTTCTGGGAGGCGCTGCAGGGAGCTTTTGGTACACAGATGAGATTGAGTACCGCCTATCACCCTCAGACTGATGGACAGACTGAGCGGACTATCCAGACCTTGGAGGACATGTTGCGGGCTTGCACGTTGGAGCAGTGCTCGGCATGGGATAGGTACCTTCCATTGGTAGAGTTTTCGTATAACAACAGTTTTCATGCTAGCCTGGGCATGGCTCCCTACGAGGCGCTCTACGGTAGGAGGTGTCGTACACCTACCTGCTGGTCGGAGGTTGGGGATCGTGAGTTGTTTGGCTTGGATTTTGTCCAAGATACCACCCTGCAGATCCAGATGATCAGGGAAAAGCTGAAGCAGGCGCAGAATCGTCAGAAGAGCTACTACGATGTCAAGCATCGACCACTGGAATTCAGTGAGGGTAAGCACGTGTTTGTGAGACTTTCACCTGTCACCGGTGTTGGACGGGCTCTAGGAGTGAGGAAGCTGAGCCCGCGGTTTATTGGGCCATACCAAATTCTTGGTAGAGTAGGACCTGTTGCCTACCGGCTTGCCTTGCCTCCGAACCTGGCCAACATCCACGACGTGTTTCACGTGTCTCAGCTTCGGAGGTACATAGCAGATCCTTCGCACGTGGTGCAACCGGATGATGTGGAAGTTCGGGAGAACTTAAAGACTCCCGTCGGACCACTAAAGATTCTCGATCGTGGCGAGAAGCAGCTGAGGAGCAAGATCATTCCGATGGTCAAGGTGCAGTGGACCGGAAGGACTCCTGAGGAGTGTACTTGGGAGCGTGAGGACGAGCTTCTCCGGCAGTACCCCGAGTTTCGACGAGGTATGTTTCTGATTTTGAGGTCAAAATCCTAAAAAGGTGGGGTGAATGTAAGAACCCGCACCGTTAATTAAGGTATTTAATTAATAAATTACGAGAAAATAGGAAATGATTCCATAATTGACCCTAATAATTATTTATGAGGCTTAATAATCGTAATAAGTGATTAAGAATGCTGAAAGTCGCTTTTCGGAAGAAAAGTGCAGATACCGGTTCTGCTAGTAGATATAAATGCGTGCCGAAAAAGTATCCCGGAAAATTATAATAAGTGTATGACAATTACTAGAATAATATGTAGGACTTGTACAACGAGTTTCAAGTCCAGATAATGAGAACTGGTGCTAGAAACCGGTACTGGCTTGGAAAAGCGCGTACCAAAAAAGGTGTTCCGAAAATTATAAGAAAAATATGTAAATTCTTGGAAAAATGTGTAGTTTCAGAATCCAAAGTTTGGGATTAAAATGCTAAGTGTGGCAATTAAAGTTAATACTGTGTGTTTAAATGTTAAGTGGCTATATATAGGCTTGTTAGCACAAAACCCTAGGCCATAACACATGCTCTACGTGAGTCTTGGGGCTGGCCAACTGCTGAGTACTGTTCCATTGTGTTCCTCTTCCATTTCTTGAGCTTTGAGGCAACTTCCTTCACAAATCCTTCTCCTAAACACTTGGTGTGGGGTGAGAGTAGCATTGGGGCTGTGTTGTTGACCCTGTTCTGTGTTGGGGTTGCTGTTTGTGAGTGTTGGAGGGGCTGTCCTCTTGAGTTGAGGTGGTGAGAGTCTTGCTCTTGGCTTGTGAAGCTCCAAGGAGCTTCCTTTGTGTGGAAAGGGCCAAGCTTTGGTAGCATTTTCGTGTACCCTTCAAGTCAGACTTGGAGAGGCAGAGTGTGGAGCTCCAAGAGCCTTTACTTCTGAGTTTTGAGCCTTGGTATGTTGTACCAACCTTTAACTTGAGTTCTAAGGCTTAAAAATGGTACCTTGATGCATTTAATGGCTAAAAGATGATAACTTGTTGTTCGGTAATGTTGAACACACCTAGAAATGCATGTTTAGGTGTTTAAAATCGGTAAAAACCCAACCTTGGAAAGATATCTTCACGAAATGCAGTTTCTGCATTCTGTCGTGAAATATCCGGATATCTGCCCGAACAATATCCGGATATGTGATATCCGGATATGGGTTTTGAGTATCCGGATATTAGATATCCGGATATGGGATTCTGGATATCCGGATATTGCATATCCGAATATGTCCAGTTAGATATCCGGATATTGCATATCCGGATATAGTCCCGAGGAATATCCGGATATTCTGGGATTTCGAAAAATAGTAGCTATGCTGTGAGGACAGTAGGCTATTGGGGGTTTGTGAACCCTAGATTGATGAAGTTGAACTTCTGTTTTAATTAAATTAAGTCAGAATCAAGTGATTAAGGACTTATGGCTTGGTATAGAGCCTTAAGACGTAAAACGTAAGGAGAGGCGTTGTCTTTAAGTTATATGCTTGTGTTGCATTATTATTGATATAGTATTGGTCCATAACAGATTGTGAATCTGCTGTGTTTGGACTTTGAGCTGTGGACTCTTGGCTTTTGGAGTTAGCTTGCAGGGTAAGCTTTCATGTCCTCGGTTTAGCCATGTTGTGGTTCCACCATGTCCCATGGGGGTATGGTTTATGCATGTTGTGTACATTCTTTTGGATATTTGATATGTTGATTGAACTTTACAGGTAAGGGCTTTTAATATGCATGTGTTGTTTCATCTTGACGGGAAGCCTGAGTATGTAGCGCCATACAAGACGGATTACCGGGGTGAATGCAAGTGGTACTTGCACGGTGTGTAGGTGATAGACGTATACCTGCACTGTCTCTGGCCAGTAGATTAGTATTGACACACATAGCATGATTATCTGCTGCATTGCATTGTTTTTGAAATGATAAATGATAAACTGCTTTTGAACTTATATTGCACATGTAAGTGAGTTTAGGGTGGAAGATCCTTGAGGACTCACTGACTTACTGAGATTTCTAGATTAGAGATCTTACCCCACGTTTGGGGAATGCTTATTTCAGGATCAGGTAGTATGGGTACTGATGCCTCAGGCGGCGGGAGGCCGGAGCTTAGCTGATTATGTTGTTTATGCTTATATGTTAGCATGACTGGATTTAGATGCTGTTTATGTTTTTCGCTATTTATGATATGTTGTTGTTGAGACTGATGTTGTTGTTGAGACTGATGTTGGGCATGTTGCCTTATTTGAGTGAGCATGGGGATTGTCCATGACACTTTCTGTTAGTACTTGTAGTTTGGAGTTGTTTAAACTGTTAGGTGGTCCGGTCTACATTGTTGTAGTTCCGTGACTAGAGCCACAATTATATTATCTATGTTACGAGGTTTTTCAGTTAGCTGTTTTATTGCAATTACATACAAGAGATGTTTTATTAATTGATTATTAAGCAAGTTGGTAATGTTAATGGCATCATAATTAAAAAGAAAAAGTAATTCCGCATTTTTCATTAAGCGCAGCTTAATACGATATTATGATAACATTACCGGATATATACGGGGTGTTACAACAACCGTTCTGTTCCCTACCTCTGTTTCTGAAAAGAAACAATTCTTTTCTATTTATGTGCCTTGGAACAATTTCTAAGAAAAAAATGTGTTTGATAACATGTTCTATTTTTATTCCGAGAATGAGAATTGCATTTGATAACATAGCGAATAATATAATAAAACATAATTCCTATTAAACATAAAAAAATTTTGGATCATCACTTTCCTTTCTATATGGTTGTGGTGGCGGCAGTGGTGGCGACATCGTGGTGATGGTGGTGGCGGCGCGATGATGGTAGTGGTGGTGATGGTGACAGCAGTGGCTATAGCGGTGGTGGTGGTAGTGGTGGCATAGTAGTGGTGGCGGCGGCGGCAATAGTGGTGGCGATGGTGGTGGTGGTGACAACAGTGAAAACGATGATGGTGGTTGTGGTGGTAGTGGCGGTGATGGTGGTGGCGTGGTAGTGGTGGCAACGGTGGTTGTGATGATGGAAGTGACTGCGGCGGTAGTGGCAGTGGTGGTGATGGTGGCAGTGGTCATGTTAATGGCTGCGGCGGTGGTGACGACAGTGGATGCAACGATGATGGTGGTGGTGGTCTGTGGCGGCGGTGTTGGTCATGGTGGTGGTAATGGTGGCGATTATGGTTGAGGTGGTTCGTGGCAGTGGTGGTGATGGTGGTGGTGTCATGATGGTAGTCATGGGTGGAGGCGGTGGTTATTGTGGCAGTTGCATCGTGGAAGTGGAGGTGGTGGTGGTGGTGGCATGGTGGTAGTGATGGGTGGAGGCGGTGGTTATGGTGGCAGTGACATCGTGGTGGTGGTGGTGGTGGTGTAAGAACTCGCACCGTTAGTATTTCTCATTTTGTGCTTGAGAACAAAAAAGCAGAAATTTTTTTATTCTTTTTTTTTGTTCCCCAGCACAAAAATTAAATCGGTTCATCTTGGGGACAAAAAAATAAACCTATTTTATCAAACAAGTTTTCTCTCCATTTCTATTTTGGGGAACAAAAAATAAAAAAAATATTTGATTACGGGAAAGTTGTCATACACACCCTTAGTCTTGAAATTAGCCTATTTTGGCTTGACTTCTTCATTCCTCCTTGAGCCTAGCCGAAACCTCCATAGGTGGCAAGCTCAGATTTGCAACTTTTTATTTTGTCATCAATTCAAGAAACTTTGAACATGAAAAATACTAAGAATCACTTGCAGATCAAAACCCTATAAAGAAATCCTTGAGAAAATGAGGGAGTGAGAAGAAAACTCACCTTGAAGGTGACAATTTTTATGGTGTCATAAAGCTTGGAGAAGTGTTTTAATCCATTGGAAGCTTGAAATTCATCCCTTAAGACATTTTAAAGACTTTTGTGGTGAGAAATCCTTGCTTTTATCTTGTTTTATGATGATTTAATATTTAGGTTTTCATGAAAGTTGTAAGCTTGAACAGTGAAGTTCAAGTGGTTTTTGGACTTTGTTGTAGTTGGAAAGAATGATAAGGATTAAAAACAATTGGTGGAAAATGTATTCGAAATGTCATTTTGACAACCTTTAGAATTTTTGAAAATTTTGAAGACATAATGGATGTCTATGTTTGTGGGGTTGGTTGGAGAGGTTTAATGACTATGTTCTTTTGAAATTTAATGTTTGTATGGACAAATAAACTGTAAGAACCCGCACCGTTAAATAAGGTATTTAATTAATTAATTATGCAAAATTAGGAAATGATTTCATAATTGACCCTAATAATTATTATGAGGCTCTAATAATTATAGTAAGTGATTTAGAATGCTGATAGTCGCTTTTCGGAAAAAAAGTGCAGATACCGGTTTTGCTAGTCAGTATAAATGCGTACCGAAAAAGTATCCCGGAAAATTATAATAAGTGCATGATAATTACTAGAATAATATATAGGACTTGTAAAACGAGTTTCAAGTTCAAATAATGAGAACTGGTGCCAGAAACTGATACTGGCTATGAAAAGCACGTACCGGAAAGTTGCTCAGAAAAATATAAGAAAAATATGATAATTCTTGTAAAATTAAGTAGGTTAAGAATCTAAAGTTTGGGATTAAAATGCTAAGCGTAGCAATTAAAGTTAATACTGCGTGTTTAATTGTTAAGTGGCTATATATACACTTACTAAGGGCACAATGCCCTAGAAAACTGCCTCTTCTTCGTGGGTTTTGGTGGCTGGTCTGATTGTGTCACTGTTTCATCCCTTTCTTCACCATTTCTTGAGCTTTGATGCTTTCTCTTCCTTGAAAGCTTCTCTTAAACACTTGTGTGAGGGAGAGTCACCTTTGGGAAGGGGTTTGTGGTGCTGTTTCTGAGTAAGGAGGTCAGCTTGAGGGAGTGTTGGGGGCTGAATTTGGCTTGGTGGAGTGAGTGAACCTTGTGCTTCATTTTTGAGGTCCAAGGAGCCACCTTTGGTGAGGAAGAGCCTTGCTTGTCTTCCATTTTCGCACACCCTGTGTGGTCAGTAGTTGAGGGGTTGTTGGTGTGCTGCAAGAGCATCTTCATCCTCTGTTTCGGGCTTGTGGTATGATCATCACACTTTAACTTGAGTTTTATGCTTAAAATGAAACCTTGATGCATCTAAAGGCTAAAAGATGATAACTTATCGTTGGGTAATGTCAGACACACCTAGAAATGCATGTTTAAGTGTTTATAATCGGTGAAAACCCAACCTTGGAAGGATATCTTCACGAAATGCAGTTTCTGCATTCTGTCGTGAAATATCCAGATATCTGCCCGTGAAATATCCGGATAAGGGATTTGGATATCCGGATATGGGAATCTGGATATCCGGATATTGTATATCCGGATATGGTCAGTGAGATATCCGGATATTGCATATCTGGATATGCCCCGAGGAATATCCGGATATTCTGGGATTTCGAAGAACAGTAGCTGTGCTGTGTGTACAGTAGGCTATTGGGGGTTTGTGGACCCTAGATTGATGAAGTTGAACTTCTGTAATTAATGAACTAAGTCAGAATCTTGTGATTAAGGGCTTGTAGCTTTGTTGGAAGCCTTAAGACGTAAATCGTTAAAGGAGAACGTAGTCTTTATGTTAATGCTTTTGAGCTATGTATATTGATATACTTGTTGGTCCAAAATCAGATTGTGATCTGCTGTGTGTTGGACTTGAGCTGTGAGGACTCTTGGCATTGGATAGTGAGCTTGCAAGGTAAGCTTTCATGTCCTCGGTTTAGCCATGTTGTGGTTCCACCATGTCCCATGGGGGTATGGTTATATGCATGTTGTGTTACATGTTTTTGATGTTTTGGAAATGCTATTGAGCTGTTATATGCTAGTGCCTTTATGATATGCATGTGGTGTTCCACCTATACGGTAAGCCTGAGTATGTGGTACATACAAGATGGTGAGGCTGTGGGAGAGGTGCAAGCAGTGTTCCTTGTACTACATGTAGGTATAGACGTATTCCTGTATTTCTCTGGCCAGTAGAATAGTTTAAACACACATGGCATGAATATCTATTGCACTGCATAGTTTTGGAACTCATATTGATATAAATGCTTTTAGAACTTATATTGCACATGTAAGTGAGCTTGGGGTGGAAGATCCTTGAGGACCCCTTGTCTTACTGAGATTTCTGGTTTAGAGATCTCACCCCACATTTGGGGAATGCTTATTTCAGGGTCAGGTAATATTGAGACCTCAGGCGGCAGGAGGCCGGAGCTGAGTTAGATAGTGATGACATTATATGCTGACATGTTGGATGCTGTAAATGCTTCCTCTTTTTATGCTTTTGCTTCATGTTATGATTTTGGATTATCTTGTTGAGACGTTGTTGATTTGGTGAGCCTGGGGATTGTCCATGCCACGTAGACTTGTTATGTCTTGCTTTTATTAGAGTTGTATTAATGTATCAGGATATTGTTCGGATTACGTGATGTAATGCTGTGACTTAGATACTCACTTTATATGATATATTGAGGTATTTCAGTAGATGTCTTATTGCAATTTACATTCAGGCGATATTTTATGAAATTGATTAAATAATCAAGTTGGTAATTGATAATGACGTCATAATTGAAAAGAAAAAGAATACTCCGCATTTTTAATTAAGCGTAGCTTAATACGATGTAATGATAACACTACCGGATATATACGGGGTGTTACATAAACGGTAAAAATTCAATAAAAATTTGAGTGATTTTGGTGAGAACACTTTGACAAATTTTCAAGGTGAAAGATTGATGACTTGTTAAGGAAGTTATTGATGGATTGTGTAATTGAATTGGTGGTTGTTTGAGTCATAGATGATGAAGTTTAATAAGAGTTTTAAGCATGTGTATTGGTTGAAAAATCCTTTGGTTCCTTGATGTTGAACTTTCGGCCATATAGCAACTTTTAGGTGAAAATAGTGCAAATTGTGTTGTGGCTTGATGAAGGGTGTGTGAATATTGGTGATTTGGTTGATGAGGTTATTGAACTGATGGAATTGGTTAGTTGAAATTAAAACACCATGGAATGTATTTTTGGCATTTCTTTCGAGGACTAGGGTTTGTTTTGGGGCTATGTTAAGTTGTTGTTTGTAACTTGTTTGACAAGTAATGATGGTCATTATTTATATGATCATTGAAGGTTACCTTCCTCAGATCCGATTATAGAGGATTGAGCTTGGAACTTTTTACAGCTAAACTTCTGTGTGTCCTGGGGTTAATCACTTTGTGTTCTCCACTATGTCCATTGGGAATGGTTGGAATTTGTGACCTGTGATAATGTTTAACAAAGTATGCCCATGCATTGAACATGTTGTGCGTAAAATGTATATTGTTTATGAGGCCTGATTTCCTGTGGGGTCTGATTGCCCGTGGGGCCTGATTGCCAGTAAAGCCTAATTGTCTGTTTTCTAATCAATAGAAATTTGGGGACTTCCGCCAGATAGGACTCTTTGTGGGGGTTTTGGTTGGCGTTGTGCCTTATAGTTATTAACACTCTAGGAATGTATCGGGAGTTATACGATGGGGTTCTTGAACAATATCCCCGATGGACGTTCTCGAATTTGACCCCAGTTGATTGGTTGATTGTTTGATTGTATGATGTACTATATTGATATTATATCTATTTGCATATTTGAGTGAGTCATTGGGTAGAGTGCCCTCCAGGACTCATGGTTTACTGATATTGTCAAATCTTATCCCGCGTTTGGGCCTATATTTCAGGTACCACTAGTGCTGCTAGAGGAGATTTGGGCAAGAAGTCCACTTACTGTGGATACAAACATATGGAGTATTTTGACATGATATGTTAGATTATTGATAGAGACCTACCAAATTCGTGCAAAGATCTTTCCCTGTCTTCTCAAAAGTTACATTCACTAGAACGTTATCTGTCAGGCATAACCATATCAAGCTTCAAACCTTTAGATCGTCTCTGGTTCATGCCTTCAACTCCTTCAACTCGCCTTCCACCAACATTTTATCACCGACATTTTTCATTGGTGGCAATTGCTTCTCATCTTCGATCACATACCACACGTCCCTGTCCACGAGTAAAGCTTCCATCTTCAGCTTCCCTAACTCGAACCCCTTTCCTCCGAACTTTCAACCTCGATTCGTGATTGTCCAATCGACATCCTTTCCAAATCAATTTCGCAATTTTCTCCACTCCAAGAAAAAATCCGAAATGGTGAAACCCCAATCTGTCACAAGAACCCCGGTCGCAAAACCAAAGCTCTTGATACCAAATGTTGAAAATCAACACATAAATTAAAAATATAAAAGAGAAAGGGAAGAGAGATTTGACCTAGTGATTTACATTAGTTCACCCAATGTAGGCTACGTGCAACTTGTTTGTACTATATTCACTTCACTGACAATCATTACAAGTCATTCAGTTTACAAGGAAATATAAATAGGATTTAGAAAACCCTGACAGCAGCTATTCATCGGCCCAAACCCGAAATACTAAGAAAATAAATAAATACAATGACTTAGCAATGAGTCAGAGGCCTACACCCTAATTTGATTTCTCTAGACCCCGCCAACAAAGGCCCTCATCAGTATGCGAAGTATGAGCCATACCCAACAGAGATGCTTTTGATGAAAGATAAATTCTTCCTCTAAATAAAAAAAAAATTTGATTAGAAAAAAAAACTTTATAAATGAAATGACCATTTAACATCCGGGATTAACTTTTCTCCTATAAAATGAGATAATTTATCTCTGGCAATTCCAACACTACGTCATTTTAGGGGTTTGAAAAGAAAATACAGAGTATTCTAGTAAAATTCCATGATAAAAAGGAAAGTAAAATTACTAAATGTACTGTATTTTATTTTTCATTTTTCTTTTTTGAAAAGTTGTAGTTTTTTTTTTCTAAACCACAAAACAACCTCTTTTGGGGTTGTGCGAGATAATATCTCGTGTTGCAAGAGATACATTTTTCCTTAAACATATTATCTTTACCGATTTGATTTGAAAATAGTGTTAACCATTGTTGTTGGTTTTTTTTTTTTTTTTAATTCGCCGTTGAAGATAATCTCTAACTTTTTGTACTCCTCAAATTCTAACTACCCTCTCACCTTCAAAGTTGTCACACCTTTAACATATCTGGATTTTCGATATTGATAATGTTTACCTAAGTTCATAAAATATAGGAAGAGTTTCAATCAAGTAACATGAACATGCATGAAAGGTACAACATTTTCATTAAGGCATTGTCGTCAAGGAGGTGCATGCACAATGTCTCGCCGAGATGTGTAGGGAGCATCATGCATTGGTAGAAACACCAATCACACAGTCCCTACAAGACTTCCTACTTGGATGAAAGTTAAGTTTGCAAGTAGTTTTTGATAGAATATTATACATCAGTCTAATAATTTTCATAATTCTGTAAAGAAGAACTATTTAGTACTTTTTAATTTTCTTAAATTTTAAATATTTCTATTCTATTTAATAAGTATTATTTCAATAATTAAATATTTTATGATAATTAATTAAGAGATATAACATTAATATTTTGATACCAAAAAGAAACGTACAGCAAATGGATTATTAATAATAAAATTCAGAAGAAAAATCTTTATCATTTAATCAGATGTTCTGAAAGAAAAAGTTAAAGACTTATTTATAGTATAATATGGGCAAAAATAACATAATTTTATGTTATTTAAAATGACAAACACTTTTTTCATAAAATAAAAAATGTATACATTTTAACACATTTTCACTATTTTTCCCCGGCAAAGAGGATAAACAATAATGCAATCACACTGCAATTTTTTATTTATAGATAACTTTAAATTGACAAATACTCGTAACTGAGCTTTCTTCTAGAAATTGTTTAATGGGCTCAATTTTGAAGTCTCCCCAAAGAGCCAATAACAATTTTTTATTTATAGATAATTTTAAACTGACAAGTACTTTTTGTTCTAAAGTTTTCTTCTTACCAAGCTCTCTACGTTTTTTTAATCACTTCAAATTGTAAATATTAAATAAAAAATTCAATGTAGCACGAATATAAAAAAATAGTAGTCCTTTTTCTTAGGTGTTTGGTATAAGTATTTTGATAGGAAAGTGAGGTTGGATTTATTTTTTTACCATATTTGGTATCAGAAAACATAAGAAAAAAAAAATCCCTCTCTACATATGGCATTTTTTTCCCTTTCAATTCGGATTCTTATTTTTTTCGTTTTGGGACCAAAATGTCCTCTTGTTTCATGACTGACATACAATATTTTCAAAAAGGATGGGTAATTTGGTAAATTCGATTTACATTCTAATCAATATTTTACAATCAACCAAATATAGAATCAGTCAAATTAACTCAACTTTTCCGATAATATTTTGGACTACCAAATATGTTTTAGTTATTTTCTTGGGCAAAATATTTTCTTACCATATTTCTAAATATTTTTTTTTTTTGATAATATATATATATGTGGGAATGTATCTGTTTACAAATTTTTTTAGAAATTTTTTATAAATTACACTTTGTTCTCATCGGAGAACATAGTGTAACCAGTGTTCTTTCGGGAGAACATAGTATAGTTTGTAAGAGTTTGTAAACAAAAAAAGTTTGTAAATATAATATAACCTGTCGTTATAGTTATATATATATATATATATATATATATATATATATATATATATATCTTGTACCAAATGTCCAAATCCCCCCTAAAATAATTATTTGCTTGTGAATTAGCAATCTTTTTCAAGCTAAATATGATGTTACAAAAAAGTAAAGGATAGCATACATAATGGTGCAGTACCTCATAGTTTTTGCACCCGAATTCTGTAAGAACTACTTGTTCTGATTTCTGCAAAGTATAGTGCTTTGCTTCCTTTTGTTTCGTCTTCTTCCCCTATTTTCTTTCCCTCACCAATCACAGCTACAAAAATGGAAGCAGCCATGGCCACAAGCGCAGGCATAATTATGACAGTGATAGTTGCTGTGATATGCTCATGGAGGGTGGTGAACTCGTTGTGGCTGAGACCAAAGAGGCTAGAGAGGCTGCTAAAAGAACAAGGCCTTAAAGGCAATCCATACAGGGTTTTGGTTGGGGACTTAGTGGATATTGTCAAGACGCTAAAGGAAGCAAGGTCCAAACCCATGAATCTCTCTGATGATATTGTGCCCTGTATCCACTCCCATGTCCAACAAAGTGTCAACAAACATGGTATGACTATGATTACCA
Source organism: Gastrolobium bilobum (assembly GCF_033153095.1). Lineage (NCBI taxonomy): Eukaryota > Viridiplantae > Streptophyta > Magnoliopsida > Fabales > Fabaceae > Gastrolobium > Gastrolobium bilobum. Next base: position 95,197 of record NW_026898592.1, on the reverse strand, counting down.
CTCTTATTTGCAATTGTCATCTATTGGCCTCTTGCTTTATACACTCTTTTCTTCAACCTTTCTCACCCATTTATTTATCTGAAATTACTTTGCTACTCCTTCCAATATGCCACTTACAGTGCTTCTTTATGAAATCATTTCTGTCATACTCTCCAGCACCATGATCCCCTTGGTGATTTTCAAAATTGGAAATAATCCTTGGATGGAAAATATAAACACTTTAGTATCGGTATCCAAAGGTTCCCAGGGTTTTGAACAACCCTCTATGCCTGATTTCCAAAGAGAGCTAGTTAGAAATCCCTATAGCTCAAGCCTTCAAGCCTCATTCCATTTTATACTAAGCAATAGCCCTCCAATTTGTAGAATGTGTAACTCTTTTCTAACCCCTCTCCTCCATAAAAAAAAAAAAAAAAGAGGCTACTTGAGAACATAGTCTTCTAAAAAAAGTTTTTAAATGAAATTGCATACGAGAGAATTTCCTGAATTGGATTTTGAAGGCAGAGGAAAAAGCTGGAAAGTTTTCCCTCTTTGCTACAAAACTTTTCCGTCCTTATAATTTTTCTTTCTTGGTTTTTCTTTAGTTGAGACTTCAGATAAAGTTGCTCATGGTATGCAGGCAAGAATTCTTTTATGTGGTTTGGTCCAACACCAAGGGTGACCCTCACAGATCCTGAGCTAATTAAAGATGTATTCAACAAGATATATGATTTCCCAAAGCTTGATGCCAATCCGCTTGTCAAGTTGCTAGCTACTGGTCTTGCAAGCTATGACGGAGAAAAGTGGAGCAAGCACAGAAGGATAATCAACCCTGCATTCAACTTAGAAAAATTGAAGGTTAATCTCTGTAGTTTTTTAGTAGAAAAAGTGAAGAATGTTTCTAAAGAAAGATGATAAGCTAAAAAATGGGAAGTCAAGTAATAAGCTGTATCAAATAGCTTTTTCTAAACTCCGGGGAGTAGCTCATTTGATAAGGAAACTGAGTTCCAGGGGTCGGGCTCGTGAGTCTAAAAGGCTTGGGGTTCGATTCCTGCTAGGCGCATTTCGGAGCAGTGGAGAAAACTTATTAATCATACTCTCCAATCCACGAAAGGGATTAGTCTCGTCCCGAAGGGGTGAGACACCCTTGAGTTTACTTCAAAAAAAAAAAAAAGCTTTTTCTAATTTTCTGCAAAATTACATCATTCATTAACATCAAAATAAACTACCTACTTGAAGTAACTACCCACTGAACATTAGGGGGAAAAAAAAAGCTACCCACTACGCAACACGAAAAGAAAATACCCACTAGGCCACTACGAAAATAGGAAAATAACTTCATACACATAACACATCTACACTATCAGCTCCTAAGCACGTATTCTAACAATTTCCATTTACTAGATATAGATCTTGTATAATTGACTTTTGTGCATTTTGAAAACATGTCTTAAACACACAGGGAAAATTACTCTTCCCGGAAATGAATTCTCCCGAGAAAAATATTTGGTATGGCATAGCTTTTGCTAGTTTAGCCACGAACATATATACTTTTGCAAACATCTACATGTTTATGTGCTTAGTTTGACATTGAATGTTAACTCCTTGTTTTTTCTTTATTACACCACAGATTATGTTACCAATATTTTTCAAAAGCTGTAATGATCTGATTAGCAAATGGGAGGGACTGTTATCGCTAGATGGATCGTGTGAAATAGATGTATGCCCTTTCCTTCAGAATTTGACGAGTGATGTTATTTCTAGAACAGCATTTGGAAGTAGTTATGAAGAGGGAAGAAGAATATTTGAACTTCAGAAAGAGCAAGGTGCACTTATAATGAAAGCTGTAATGAAATCTTTCATCCCCGGATGGAGGTAAGGCTAATCTGTGTATCTGACTTCTCCATGAATAAAGCAAGATAAAGCTTGTTAAATGAGTTTTATTTGACTAAACTAAACTTACCATACTTCATAGATGATACAGCAATGAGCAAATAATATTGGTCATTAAGAATCAAACTATGTTTATCATAAAGAATAAGAATAAGATGAATAGGAAATTTTTTTGTTAATTTCCATTTATCATAAAGAATAAGAATCTATGTGTCATATACAATGTCCCCTTATTTACCAAATATTATGATGGGAATATTAGATGTAGTGTCTGAATTGCAACATATGGAAAACCAAACTATATTTACTGTTGGCAGAACAACCACTAGAAGGCTAGTTGATATTGGAAGAGCATCCCCTTCTTATCATGATAATTGTAGGACTGATTATGTTTATTTGTAGGTTTCTACCTACTACCACCCATCGGAGGGTGAAGCAAATTCACAAAGATATAAAAGCTTCGCTTAAGGGTATGATTAACAAGAGAAAGAATGCATTAAAGGCTGGTGAAGCCTCTAAGAATGACTTATTAGGTATACTTTTGGAGTCAAATCACAAGGAAATTCAAGAACAAGGAAGTGATAAGAATGTTGGAATGAATCTTGAAGATGTAATAGAGGAAATCAAGCTATTCTACTTTGCAGGGCAGGAAACCACTTCAGATTTGTTTGTTTGGACAATGGTTTTATTGAGTAGGTACCCTGATTGGCAAGAACGTGCAAGGGATGAAGTCTTAAAAGTCTTTGGAAACAACGAACCAGATTTTGATGGGCTAAGTCACCTTAAGATTGTAACTATCGTATTATTTTGATTTTGATAATGATAGTGTGTCCTTGATGCTTACCGTTAACATGAATCTTTTTGTAACAGGTTACCATGATTTTATATGAGGTTCTTAGGTTGTACCCACCAGTACTTGGCCTTACTCGAACTGTTGACAAAGATATGAAACTTGGAAACATGACAATACCTGCTGGAGTGGAGGTTTCCTTACCAATAGTTTTGGTTCACCATGACCGTGAACTTTGGGGAGATGATGCTAACATGTTCAATCCTGAGAGATTTTCTGAAGGAGTTTTTAAGGCAACAAATGGCAGAGTTTCATTTTTTCCATTTGGATGGGGTCCTAGAATATGCATTGGCCAAAACTTTTCCATGTTTCAAGCAAAGATGGCTTTGTCATTGATTTTACAACACTTCTCATTTGAACTTTCTCCAGCTTATACTCATGCTCCGGCTGCAATGATTACTCTTCAGCCACGATATGGTGCTCATATCATTCTACGTAAAGTAGAGATATAAAAATGATAATAAGTTCTTACTGTATGATTTTCATTACACAGCGCTGCTGGAAAGCATATAATGTAATGATACTAACCTCTTTTAGATACTATCAACAGTGATTTCTCATTTGAATAAGGTATGTGTTTGGATTACAATTTATAAATATGATTTTGGTGTAAGTTTGCAATAATTTATACTCTTTTTTTTTTTTTTGAATAATTTATACTGTTTAAATTGTATTGCTAAAAATCATTTTTAAATGTGTGATTACAATTAAAAATGTGATTACACTTGGTATACAAGAAATACTCTGTACCTTAAAGTTTATCCTTGTCCTTTGGGTTTCCAGATTCCATTTGCTGAAACAAACATGCCAACCTGGCTTTGACATCCCTGCACCCTAAATAAACGGGTGCACCTATATGTTCAGTGTAACACCCCATGTATTCCCGGATTATTATCATATTACGGTATTAAGCGTAGATAAATTAAATGCGGAAGCTAACTTTTTCTTTTCAATTATGACGTCATCATTATTATTAACCAAGTTGATTACTTATTCCTTTTTCAAAATATAGCCTGTATGTAAATTGCAATTTAAAACTAAATGAAATACCTCATGACATATATAGTATCAAGTCACGGAACTACAACATGTAGACCGGACCATATCCAGATACATAAGTACAACTCGAAATTGAACCAATAAGTCTGAAATCAATGTGGCGTGGACAACCCTCGTGCTCACCAAATAAAAAAGCATACTCATCCAGTCTCCAATACAAAAGCCATAAAATGTAAAGCAGGCATAATCATGTGATAATAATAAAAGAAACAGCAAGCATGCATCAATCAGCTCAACTCTGACCTTCTGCCACCAGAGGTCTCCACCTCAGAGGTACCTGTACCTCAAAATGTGCCCCAACACGGGGTGAGATTTCTAACAAGAAATCTCAGTAAGACAAGGGGTCCTCCAGGACTTTTCCTCCCCAAGCTCACTTACAAGTATATATATAAGTTCAAAAACAGTAATTACAATGCATGTTCATGTTAAGGCATTTAAATAATGACAATATATCTCTTGCTCAATGAGCCAAGTACTATAACTCATATCTCATGTGATGTATGCAAGTGCAGTTCAATTGGCCAGGGAACAGGATAAGGTTATGCACGTCTGCGACCTATCTAAATATACGGGTCACGACCTTATGCCTTACACACCAGGGTCGCAGCCTAATCGTGTAAGTAATCAACATCACATACATACATTACATCCACAGTTAATTCAATATATCTCAGGCATATATCAATGCATATTTTCTTTTTCATAAAAGCATACATGCATATAAACCACCCTCCCATGGAGGTCGGTGGAACAAGCAACAGATCAATCCGAGGACACGAGTGCTTACTTCGTAAGCTATCAATCCAACTCAAGAGTTCACACCAGCACAATGTCCTCACACGACATAATCACAATCTGTTTAAACCAGCAACATCATCAATATCCATACACTAAATGTTCCTTTCATTATGACAATATTTCCTTTTACGTTTAGTGCTCTTTAGTCTTCTCACAAAGTCCTAAGTCCTTAATCTAAGTGATTCTGACTTAGTTCAATTATTACAGAGGTTCACATCAACCAATCTAGGGTCCATAAACCGAATGTACAATTCTATATGGACAGAACAGCACCCAACTCGAAATTTCCAAAATATCCAAATATTTATCGGGGCCATATCCGGATATCACAAACCCCATATCAGGATATCAATATCCGGATTTTATATCCAGATATCATATCCGGATATTTCGCGATAGAATGCAATTTCTGTATTTCGCGAAGATATCCCTTTAAGGTTCCATTTTTAAGACATGTACACGTTAAAGCATGCATCTTTAAGCCCATTTAGACCAGTGATCATGTTAGCTACTTAATCCTATCATTTTTCATGCCAAGACTTGATCTTTAATAAAGAAACTCAAGATCAAAGGTAAGGAACATACCCCAAAGGCTCAAAACTGAAACTACAAGTGCTCTTGGAGCTCTCAAACCATCCCCAAGGTTCTGACTTCAAAGGTTCACGAAAATGGCTATCAAGCAAGGTCCTTTCTCTTCAAAGGTAGCTTTTTGAAGCTCAAAATGCCAAGACAATGACTCCCACAATTCTCACCAAGAAGTCAGCCTCTACCCCCACAAAATAGAGACTAATAACTCAGAAAACAAAGGCTTTTCTCCCACCCAAGTCATTCCCACACACAACCATGGTGTTTTCATGAAAAAAATTGAAGAAAGGTAGTCACTTTGGAGGTTTCTATGGAGAAGATGTAGGTGGCAAGGTGGAGGAAGGTGGCAGCAGCACAAAGACTCAGAAAACTCACGTAGGAATGCTGAGGATCAGCCAAGGGTTTAGTGCCAACAACTATTTATAGGCGGATTAAGTTTAACCTCACTGTATTAGCACTAATAGCTATGCTTACCATTTTAATCTCAAATTTTAGATTATGAACCTAGCCATTTTTCTAAGATTTATCATATTTTTATTATAATTTTCGCAGTACTTTGCCGGTACGCGCTTTTACATAGCCGTTATCAGTCCTACGCCAGTTCTCATTATTTCGACTCCAAACTTGACATACTAATCCTATATATTATTCTAGTAATATATACATACTTTTTATAATTTTTCGGGATACTTCATCGGTACGCACTTATACCGTGGAGCAAAACCGACATCTGCACTTTTCGTCAGAAAAGTGACTTTCAACATTAGTAAGCCCTTACTATACTTACTTAAGCCCTCTCATAATTATTCAAGGTCATTTATGGAATTTATCTCTTAACTCATAATTAACTTAATTAAATTCTTAATTTAACGGTGCAGGTTCTTACATTCAGTTTAATATGAGCGATTGATTATGAATACTTCTTGACCAATGGTTGTAAAAGACAACCTGCAACTTGTTGAATGGGTTATTATATGAAAATTATTATTTTACAGTTTTGGTACACAAAAAAATAAATAAAAAATTGAGAAAGTATTTACAAAGTATTTGGTGTTGAACTATAGGTCATGAAGATTATGATATTGAAGTTTTGATGATAAGAAAGTACCTATAAAGGTCCAACATAAGTCAACCTAGATGTTCTCAATACATAGCATGGCAACAAGTCCTAAATGGTACAAGAAGCTTATAACAAAGTGCAAAGTAGAAAAGAACACTCAAATTGGCAAAGTCAAAGCTCAAGTTAAAGTACAAGTTCAAAAGAAGAACTAGAAGACTCAAACAATGAAGACGAAGAGAAGACAAACAAGACTCATGGACTTACTATTTGTTATGTTTATATAGAGTCGTAGAACTTATAAGAATGAGTTTATTGAGCTATATCTTAGGAATTCCATAATTAAACCATAAATTCATATAAGTGACACATATTCACTTTGATCATGCATACATGATCACACACACATCAAGAGTTTTTATACAAGCGTGAGACATGATCATACATATGTTAGATCTCACTATAAATTATTTAAAAGTCACTGGAAATCATTTAGATGCATTGAATTTCGAAAAGACATCATGAAAATTGTCATCAGCATAAAAGTAATCGAATACATTTTGCAAAGTAATCGAATACTTTCTACCTTGAAGAAGTAATTGAATAATTGATGAACAGTAATCAAATACTTTCTGGGTTTGAAGAAGTATTTGAATACTCCTCGAAAAGTAATTGAATACTTTCATTTGTAAGTGACTTAAACTCGAAGTAATTCAAATATTTTGATGTCCAACGGCTATAAATGGCTATTAACTCATTAGGCACCTATAAATACATGTTATTAGGGTTCTGAACACAAGAATTACAATTAAAAAATTCAAAATCAAAGAGAACTCAGAATTGAACCTGTATTGGCTTAGTTTTACACATTCTTGAGAAAAAACTCAATTACTCTTTCATTTCTCAATCTTTTTCTGTTCTTTCTTTTTTGTTTGAACGTAGAGAGGTGACTCTAGATCTGTTTAAACGAATTTGGCTGCTATAATTGTTGGTGAGACAATTGGAGTGATCCTAAGCTATTAGGTTGGGTGTGATCTAAGGTTTGGTCATAGACTTGTAAAATTTGAATTGTAAAAAGGTTTCTTCAAGCACCTGTTAGAAGCTTGATGATAGTGAACGGATCGACATCAGTCTGGATGTAGCTCTCAAGTGGTTAGAGAGTGAATCAGGATATATCATGGTGTGATTTTTTCTAAATCCTTCTCTCTTTTGATTTTGATCAATTAATTTCTTTTGATTCTTTGTATGTTATATTGAATCTGTATAAGGCTTGGGAATATAAATTTTCTGTTTAAATTTGTTCTTGCTTGATTTCTTGAAAATGTTTGCCATAAACATTGATTTTCTCTATTTTCTCATTCAATTTTGATTCCGCTATATTACCTCTGAAGTTTATGTTATTAGAATTGTTTTAATTCTGTTTTATATTGGGCTGCAAATTTTGTTTTACTTGAAGTTATGTTGAAAAGTGTTGAAATTTAAATTGTCTCTTGCATTAGATGTAACACACAATTCACTCCTCTTATGTGATTTTAGCTATCTTTTCTTTTCATTTGGTATGTATGCTGCTAGTTTTGAGGATTTTTGTAAGTGAGTTTCAAAATCCAGTTGTGCAAATAAAACTTGATCTATCAAAGAGAAATATATAAAATAAAATAAAATAATAATAACAAAATGCAAAGGCCCTTTTGATATGTATGTTGCAATTGTACTAAATTATGAATATGCTAAATCTCAATTCTTAAACGACTTTCCATGAAACTCCTGATTTATGAAGGTAGGGGTTTGGGAACTCTCAATTTAAAAAATTAATAATGGTTTTTTGTCCATTTCGATCTCTGCGGACAACATGCTCTCTATGGAATCCCTTCTAAAAAAATTGGTATTTCTGAATTAGAATTGATGAAATGGATGATGGAAGATTCATCTTCCCTTTCAAACCATTTAGAATCTAATTAGAATACGTACATGTGTTCTCACCATTTGTCCAATTTATATTACCTATATTTTTTAAACAAGAAAATAAAAAATCATATTTTATTGTAGAGAATAATACGGAGAGCACAAAACCCTTTACAATGGATATTTCCATTTGTAGATTAAGCGACAAAACACAATAAGTGAACTGACACTACATTTTAATTCAAAACCTTAATGCTATTGGACTATGGATCTTTTGCACTTATATGATCTTCACTCAATCAGTTCAATTCAAACTGTGTAAAAAAAAGTTTTAACTCATATTTGAATATTTCCAACCTTTAACATATTTTCCCAGTTTTTTTATCCCCGCAAAGTGGAAAAAATAAATTAATCACTGAAATTTCTCTTTGTAGATAATTATAAATTGACTAATACTTTTCCGACCGAACTAAACTTTCTTGTAGATATCGAGGGATGGGCTCAATTTTAATGTTTCCACAAATCGCCAAAGACAAAGCTAGGCGGCATTTAGTGCTTGGCTGTCATTCTGTTTTCCATTCTTTTAGTTAAAATTTGTAACGTAATTCTTCTTGAATAAATTTTTTTTTTGGATAACAAGGAAAGAATTATCCTTTTTGAATAATTAAAGCTAAAAGACCATGTCAAAGAGGTGCAATTATGATATAGAATTATTTGTAATTGAGTGTATCTTTTTCACTTATTCTCTTACATTATTATAATTACTTAAAATAAAAAATATATTAAGTATTTAATATCTTTTTCTTTAAGCAGTTAAGATTGATAATATATATATATATATATATATATATATATATATATATGAGTAGGGCATAAAAATTTTATTCGAAATTTAATACTATTATAACATCTCAACACGTTCTCTATGTTTTCTAATTACTTCAAATTGTAAATATTAAATAAGAAAGTCCATATAATACTACTAGTTCTGATTTCTGGAAAGTGTATTGCTTTGCTTCCTTTGGTTTCATCATTTTCCCCTGTTTTCTTTCCCCTACCAATCACAGAGACAGAAATGGAAGCACCGTTGGCCACAAGTGCAGCCATAACTATCACAGTAATAGTTGCTATGATATCACTACAAGAAATCCGGGATATAGAGGCGGTGTCTTGGTGGCTGTTTTAGAAACCGACAGTAAATCTAGCAATTAAGAACTGGCACAACTCATTTTCCCCTCTTTTTTTCGTGATGCTACGTCTGAAAAAAAAACGCTTGCGTATCTCATTCTTCATTTCTCTCTAGTGTTGCCATGCCAAAAGCCACCATCAACACCAATCCCACTGATAAGAGTTTCCTTTTTTTGCTTTTAATATTTTTCTCTTTCTAGATTTAGATATAATTTACGCAATCACGCGTTTGATTCGATGTGGTTGTACCGATTGATCTCAAATAAAGCTAGTTGATTCTCCAATTTGTAACAATGATGAATTTCCCCTTTGATCTGTTCTTTCGCAAATGCTCTCGGACGTATCAATGATCAAATTTTGATCTATTTTGTGACTTTGTTCTTCCCTTTCCTTTTCATAAACCCTGGCCACTTGCGTGAATTTCCAAAGTATAAGACCAAGACGCTAATCTCATATTCCGCTGTGTTGTGCTTCTTCTGTGCACGCAGAAACGGCACCCTGACAAGCAGAAAGACCAAGACGGAGCAACTTCACGCTTTCAAGATATTAACGAGGCTTATCAGGGTATGTCCTTTTAGGGTTTCGTATTTAGTTGCTCCTATGCAATTTATGCCCCTCGTGATTGATCTTCCTATTTAAAATTACTTGTTTACCTGCATACTCTTGCTTCTCTTCCTCTTTAAGATTGAAAAAAGTTAAAACTTCATCGACCATTTTCTCCATGAGGCACTTTGACACAGAGTCAGAGTGGTTGATCAGCATGAAGATTCCCCACTTCTCACAAGCTTTTTTAATGTCATGGATGGTTTTGGCTCGTTGATCAGGTGTACCTGTGACCATGAGGGAATAGTCAATGATAGAGATTGGATCATCCTTATTAGGGTTTGTTACTATTTCATCATCTTGGTTGGTGGTAAAGGTGTATGGGGATGGAGGGTGGTGAAATGGTTGTGGTTAAGGCGAAGAAGATTATAATAACCTTAGCCTGTAAAAGATGAATTTGCGATTTTGTTACGGAATAACAATAATTAATGAAGAATTAATCAGAAGAGAAGTCTAATTAGATGAATTAAAGTCACATTGTGAAAATGAGTTAAAAATGACAGTTAAGTAGTAAAAATGTGAATAGACAAAGCTACTCGAAAGCTAAAAGCAAAATAGTGAACATTACTATAAAAATAGGGTTTTATAAGAGTTATGTTGTAGGAAAAGTGATTGTGTAATGTTATAGAGATTCGTTTTGCGTGCCTTAATTTTTTTTTTTTTTTTTTTTAAAAAGTGTGGGCTCCACAAAATGTTGTGAGGGTAGGAAAGTTTGATGTGTTATGTTAAAGGATAAAACGAAAACCCATAAAAATATTGCAAGTCAATGTGTAAAGTTTGAAAGAAAGTTAAGTGATCGAGTTTGATAAATTTTTACCCACTTAAATAGTAAAACTCACTTAAAGACTCAAACACTCTTATTTTTACTCTCATTCTTTCCTCTCTTCCTGCGGTTGTGCCCTTCAAAGAACAAGCAAGAGCTTCTCCTCCTCCTCCTCCCTGTAAGAACCTGCACCGTTAAATAAGGAATTTAACTGTTTAATTATGAGAAAATAGGAAATGATTTCATAATTGACCCTAATAATTATTAAGAGGCTTTAATAATTATAATAAGTGATTAAGAATGCTGAAAGTCGCTTTTCGGAAGAAAAGTGCAGATACCAGTTCTGCTAGTCGGTATAAATGTGTACCAAAAAAGTATCTCAGAAAATTATAATAAGTGCATGATAATTACTAGAATAATATATAGGACTTGTAAAACCAGCTTCAAGTCCAAATAATGAGAACTGGTGCCAGAAACTGATACTGGCTATGAAAAGCCCGTACCGGAAAGGTGCTCCGAAAAATATAAGAAAAATATGATAATTCTTGTAAAATTGAGTAGGTTAAGAATCCAAAGTTTGGGATTAAAATCCTAAGCGTAGCAATTAAAGTTAATACTGCGTGTTTAATTGTTAAGTGGCTATATATACACTTACTAAGGGCACAATGCCCTAGAAAACTGCCTCTTCTTCGTGGGTTTTGGTGGCTGGTCTGATTGTGTCACTGTTTCATCCCTTTCTTCACCATTCCTTGAGCTTTGAGGCTTTCTCTTGCTTGAAAGCTTCTCTTAAACACTTGTATGAGGGAGAGTCACCTTTGGGAAGGGGTTTGTGGTGCTGTTTCTGAGTAAGGAGGTCAGCTTGAGGGAGTGTTGGGGGCTGACTTTGGGTTGGTGGAGTGAGTGAACCTTGTGCTTCATTTTTGAGGTCCAAGGAGCCACCTTTGGTGAGGAAGAGCCTTGCTTGTCTTCCATTTTCGCACAGCCTGTGTGGTCAGTAGTTGAGGGGCTGTTGGTGAGCTCCAAGAGCATCTTCATCCTCTGTTTTGGGCTTGTGGTATGATCATCACACTTTAACTTGAGTTTTATGCTTAAAAATGGAACCTTGATGCATCTAAAGGCTAAAAGATGATAACTTAACGTTGGGTAATGTGAAACAAACCTAGAAATGCATGTTTAAGTGTTTATAATCGGTAAAAACCCAACCTTGGAAGGATATCTTCACGAAATGCAGTTTCTGCATTCTGTCGTGAAATATCTGGATATCCGCCCGTGAAATATCCGGATATTTGATATCCGGATATGGGATTTGGATATCCGGATATGGGAATCTGGATATCCGGATATTGTATATCCGGATATGGTCAGTGAGATATCCGGATATTGCATACCCGGATATGTCCCGAGGAATATCCGGATATTCTGGGATTTCGAAGAACAGTAGCTGTGCTGTGAGGACAGTAGGCTATTGGGGGTTTGTGAACCCTAGAGTGATGAAGTTGAACTTCTGTAATTAATGAACTAAGTCAGAATCATGTGATTAAGGGCTTGTGGCTTTGTTGGAAGCCTTAAGACGTAAATCGTTAAAGGAGAACGTAGTCTTTATGTTAATGCTTTTGAGCTATGTATGTTGATACACTTGCTGGTCCTAAATCAGATTGTGATCTGCTATGTGTTGGACTTGAGCTGTGAGGACTCTTGGCATTGGATAGTGAGCTTGCAAGGTAAGCTTTCGTGTCCTCGGTTTAGCCATGTTGTGGTTCCACCATGTCCCTTAGGGGTATGGTTATATGCATGCTGTGTTACATGCTTTTGATGTTTTGGAAATGCTATTGAGCTGTTATATGCTAGTGCCTTTATGATATGCATGTGGTGTTCCACCTATACGGTAAGCCTGAGTATGTAGTACATATAATATGGTGAGGCTGTGGGTGAGGTGCAAGCGGTGTTCTTTGTACTACATGTAGGTATAGACGTATTCCTGCATTTCTCTGGCCAATAGATAGTGATAAACACACATGGCATGAATATCTGTTGAACTGCATAGTTTTGGAACTTATATTGATATAAATGCTTTTAGAACTTATATTGCACATGTAAGTGAGCTTGGGGTGGAAGATCCTTGAGGACCCCTTGTCTTACTGAGATTTCTGGTTTAGAGATCTCACCCCACGTTTGGGGAATGCATATTTCAGGGTCAGGTAATGTTGAGACCTCAGGCGCCAGGAGGCCGGAGCTGAGTTAGATAATGATGACATTATATGCTGACATGTTGGATGCTGGATATGCTTGCTGTTTTTATGCTTTTGCTTCATGTTATGATTTTGGATTATCTTGTTGAGACACTGTTGATTTGGTAAGCATGGGGATTGTCCATGCCACGTAGACTTGTTATGTCTTGTTTTTATTAGAGTTGTATTAATGTATCAGGATATTATCCAGATTACGTGATGTAATGCCGTGACTTAGATACTCACTTTATATGTTATATTGAGGTATTTCAGTAGATGTCTTATTGCAATTTACATTCAGGCGATATTTTATGAAATTGTTTAAGTGATCAAGTTAGTAATTGATAATGACTTCATAATTGAAAAGAAAAAGAATATTTCGCATTTTTAATTAAGAGTAGCTTAATACGATGTAATGATAACACTACCGGATATATACGGGGTGTTACACTCTCCATTTTGCTTCATCAAATTCTTTGAGAAACAAGAGAAATTATCCACAAATCTTCACATCTTTCCTCATTGTTCATCCTTTCCATTTATGGTGTTGTTTTTAAGAGAGAGAAACCCATTTGTGAGTAGCTACCTTCGAACTTGAGCTTGGGGGAAGGAGTATTTCATGGTTAGGAAGCTTGGGTTGTCTTCTTCTTAGTTGATTAGAGCTCCCAAGGTAATTATCCTAGCTCCCCTCATGTGTTTTGAAGAATGCCATGAGTTAGGTTATGTAAACCTAGGGTTTTGATATAAAGAATGTTAAATAATATCCCTATGAGAATAAATGCATGTTAGGGTGTTGTAAGAGTGGTAATTGATTGCATTATGGTGTTTGTTGGGCACCATTTTGCATTAATAGTTGTTTCCGCAATTTATCGCGAAATATCCGGATATTGGAAATTTAATATCTGGATATCAATATCCATATATATCCCCCAGGAATATCTGGATATTGCACTGTTTCAGGCAGAAGCAGGATTTTCTCAAACAAAACCCTTGTAATTAGTATAGGACCCATAAGAGATGTTAATGAACACTTGAAAAATGAGTTTAAGTCACAACTTAAGTAATCATTGAGTATGATTTAAGGAAAAACCCTCAAAGGCTTTAAATGGGTAAAATATATGGTTGAATTAAATGTGGCAGACTAGTGTCTATGTATATATATTGATTGTCTTCACATCTTGGAACTAGGTTGTGATCTTGTGAGAGATTGTGGTTATGACCCCTTGGATACAAGGAGTATTGGAGGACATTGCTTGACAAGTAAGGTTTCGGTCCTTGGGGTTAATCCCCCGTTTGTTCCACCAGACTCTGAGGGAGGATGGTTCTTTGATATGGTATGTCGAAGATAAACTATTATATGGTGATGTATATGTATGTATGTTTGTGGCCATACAAGACGAGTTACCTTGTGTGTGGAGCATAAGAAGAGTTACCATATGCTTAGTATGAGACGGTATTTTCTCATATGGGTATGTTGCAGGATGAGTTACCTTGCGTAATGCATACATGTTGTATTCTCTGGCCAGTATGATTTATTATTGAGTAAATACCCTTTTTAGTCCCTAACAAAAAACACGGTCCCCACTTTAGTACCTTACAAAAATAAATTAGTCAGTTAATCCCTAACAAATTCAAAGTGGACCCATTTAGTTGAAATCGTGGTCCCTCACAAATTCAAAAAAGACCCATATTAGTCCCTCAAAAGGACTAAAATGGGTCCACCTTGATTTGTTAGGGACTAACTGACTAATTTATTTTTGTAAGGAACTAAAGTGGGGACCGTGTTTTTGTTAGGGATCAAAAAGGGTCTTTACTCTTCATTATTTGTACATTGCTTGACAGACACACACACACACACACACACACACACACACACCCACACACACACACACACACACACACACACACACACACACACACACACACACACACACACATATATTCTGATGCATGCATATTTTTTTTACTGTTGTTATATATGAAGTGAACCTAGGGGTGGAAGAGCCCTTCAAGGACCTCTAGTTTACTGAGATGATCATCTCACCCCTTGTTATGAAGAGTACTATTTCAAGTACAATAGCTGATGGTGCTGAGGCATTGTAGGACGAGAGGCCGGGAGACATATGCTATTTGACATGACATATTTGACTTTCATTATCACCATATTTTGTTCATGACATGTTGTCATTATTTTGAGTTGTATATGTCATGATATTCTTTTGGAAAGCATTAGGAATATATATGCCTTATTGATAGTTTATGCATGTTGTTAATGCTATATGTATAGGTCTACATTACTTACCTAATTACATTTGTTTTGTGATTTGATGTAATCATGTAAGTAACCTCATTGACATTATTTGGAGACTGGGTATCTATATTATAGTCTATGCCATGGATGGCTAGACAATATGTTTATGCAGATGTTGGTCATAAGTTAAATTGTGGGAATTGCAATACTTAAGGAAAAAGTAAAAAATTAATCACATTTAATTATGTTATACCTATTATCATATATATGTTAATACACCGGGTGCATACGGGGTGTTACATTTTATATTTAAATATGTTGCGCTTATTATATATGTATGTTAATACACCGAGTGTACACGAGATGTTACATTTTATGGTATCAGAGCAGTTTACTAGGGGATTCCTTAATGTATTGCAATTTACTGCGAGGTTTGAATTGCCTTATTGTTGCTTTAGAAATTCTTTGTGATTATTGCACGTGTGATCACTGAGTGTGGGCTTGATCAACTTATTTCTTTGTGTAACATATGTAGTATCATGACGAGGTCCTGAGGCAACCCTGGGGCAAGCAATGCTAACGTCTAGCCGGATCCTGTTCTGGCTACTCTAGGGAGAAATCAAGGTGGCCAAGGGGCAACCAATGTTAGTGAGCAGCCTGATCCTTTGGTAGCCTCTATGGCAGCATGCAAAGGGAGATATAACTGCAAACCGTGAGGCAAATGAAATTATGATGTAAACTATCCAAGATGCAATGGCTGCAATTTAGAATATAATGAATGCTAGTTAGATGGCGCTGAATGCCATATTGGTTGAGCTGAAGGCCATGAGAGAGGGAAAAAATGATAATCAACCACCACCACCTCCACCTTAACTGTCGCCTCCACCACCACCAGCACTACCACCACATACAGCCACTATGTCTCCATATGCTTTCCATGTAGAGCATGGGGATGGAGAGGGTGAAGCTAGTCATCATGGTGGTGCTCTTGTTCATGAGAGGCAACAATCTATGCATAATATTGTAGTGGGTGACACTAAGACTAGAGAGACGATTGAATGCTTTCAGGAAGCATTAGCTGCCCACTTTTGAGGGTGGTTATGACCCTATTGTTGCTGTTATATGGCTTCAGGATTTAGAAAGAATCTTTAAGGGTGATGGAGTGTCCGGATAATCAGAGGCTATTGTATGCCACATATATGCTGAAAGGTGATGCTTGTGACTGGTGGGTAAATACTTCTCGCCCACTAGAGCTGCAGGGCTATACAATTACCTGGCCTTTATTTGTGAGGCATTTTCTTGATAAATACTTTCCTCGAGATGCAAGAGAAAGGAAGGAAGGCGAGTACAATGATCTAGTTCAAGGTGAAATGTCTATTGATGAGTATTTTGCCAAGTTCAATGAATTGGCTAAGTATACGCATTTCAAGAGGGCTATACTAGATACTGAATTTTTAGCTTCGAAATTTCAGAGAGCCCAATTCCCAGATTTGTACATTTCTATCCTCAGTAATCAACGAGAATGAAACTAAGGAAATAGGGGGTAGGAATCTTCAAGTGAATAAATTTTCAACAGAAAAAATCAATCGGCAGTAAGGTCAAAGAGTATTCAGACTTGGTCTTGAAATAAAATAATATATCAATTCAAGCAAAATTCACAATCCATTAATCATATAATTGTAGCAAGACTTCATCAGATAAAGAATAGAAATAATAAGCTAAAACACCCATCACTAGGATTTTCAATTCACTCGAACTCAACTGTTTGAGGGATTGTATTTCACTTATTCTTCACTGAATCAATACTACCATAGGCTTGCTCATATTCTCACTCTCCACCGTTTTAATGACATATAAAGTAGATCAAGAGGTCTTCATTAAGGTTGTAACTTGGCCTGGTTAAAAGGAAGGAAATTTTTTGGGAAAATGGTTGTAAGATTAAAGATCATATTTGAAGGGGAATAAATTGTTTGACAAAATTGCAAACAATTATTCTTCTTCTTCCACTCTTACTCCTTTACATTTTTCACTATTTCCTTTTTCTCTTTTTCAAGGCATTTTTCTTTTTCTTTGAAAGATTTCTCTTTCTTTTTCAATTTTTCTTTCACATTTGATTTTCTTTTCCCTTCTCAAGTATTCTCACTCTTTTCCTCTTCCTTTTTCTTTCTAACCAAATCCTTAGCTTTTTCCCTTTGTCACCTCTATTTTCCCATGTAACAACATCTAAAATATAATAATTAATATCCATTCTTCAATCCAAATCTAAAATTCAATCTAAATTAAGGCAAGGATGTGTATGGGAAGTGGCTATTCACATATAGGTTTTCAAAAAATAATCAGGCTTAGGCTCAAAGGGGCTCAAACAAAGGTATAACATACTTAAGTGTTGGCTATTCGGCCATCTAGTTAACAGAAAGAACACGTCTCTATCATCTCAACAATATAAATCATAGACCATCTCAAGATAGAAACAAAGCAAGTTCTAGAGTATCTCATACAATGAAGTGCACACTGAATAAAAATTTTATGTATAGGCTCAAAACCTCATGGCTATGCGTGTACAATTAACTTCCTGATCTTCATTCAAATCAGTCTCATTACTTTTCTAAAGATCAGATGAATCATGAAAATTACTTCAAATCAATGCATATTATAAAAAATTATAAAGTGCATCATTATACTCTTGATCAATTCACCGATCAAATTCAATGTAAATCATTTAATTGCGCTGAGAAAACAAAAAAAATTCACATTTACATAAAAACAATGGGTTGGGGTTTTCAAAATTCGAACTTAAAAAATTTTAAATTTTAAAAAAATTATGCTAATTAACCCTAAAAACAAAATAAAGTAAAAAAATAAAATAAAGTAAAATAGAGTTGAGACATTTCTCTGTCCTAACCGGATATTCTATGTATGTTGTCCTTTCCGTGTTAGACGAATAAAGTAAAAAAATTGTTGTTGCTTCTTGTTCATTTGCAATATCTGCTCATTTTGTGCCAATAATGCATCATCACCTTCCAGCTTCATAATCCCTGCTCTCCTCTGTGGTACTGGAGCATTATCAAATTTCGAAGAAGCTAGAGATTCCAGCAACTCCAATGCCTACTCTAGAGTTTTAGTCTTCAAAGATCCTCCAACAGCAGCACTCACTAAGGTTCTTGTGTGAGGCGTCATCCCTTGAAAGAAAATTCGGCCTTTCTCCCAAGCTACAAAACCATGTTGTGGACTGTAAGAACTCGCACCGTTAATTAAGGAAGATAATTAAATAAATATGAAAATTAGAAAATAATTCCATAATTGACCCTAATAATTATGATAAGGCTTAATTAAAATGCTAAGCGTAGCAATTGATTCTAATACTGCGTGGTTAGGATTTAAATGGCTATAAATAGTGGGTTGCACACAACCCTAGGTTGATTCCTCAACCACTCTACGTGAGTTTTGGGTCCAGCTGCTGCCACCTTCATTTCTTGACCATCCTTGCTTGAAAATCTTCCAAGTTCTCACCTTTCTTCTTATTTTTCTTCATCTAAACACTAGGTTGGGGTGAGGGTTGGCATTGTGAGAGAAAAGGTCAGCCATTTCTGAGTTTGAGGTCTGTCTTGGAGTGCTCGAAGGTTGACTCCACTGTTTTGTGAGGAGAAAGCCATTGTTCTTAGCTTGTGGGCTTCAAGGAGCCATCTTTGTTGTCATTTTCATTTTTCCTGCAAAGCCAAAATTTGAGGAGCTGTTGTGAGAGCTCCAAGAGCCATCCTTGTTCTGTTTTGAGCTTGTGGTATGATCATCACCTTTGTTCTTGAGTTTCTTTAGTTAAAAATGAAGTCTTGATGCATGTAATAAACTAAAGTTAATAACTTGAGGTTGGGTAAGGTTAAACACACCTAGAAATGCATGTTTAAGCCTCTGTAATCGTGAAAAGAGCAACCTTTGGGAAGGATATCTCGCGAAATGTAGAACTGCATTCTGTCGCAAAAAATATCCGGATATGATATCCGGATATTGATATCCGAATATGGGATCTGAAGATATCCGGATATGGCCCCGATATATATCCGGATATTATGGGTTTGCGTGAACAGTAACGGTACTGTTCATACAGAACTGAGTTATGGGTTTGTGGACCCTAGATTGATGAAGTTGGACTTCTGTAATGACTTGTTAAGTCAAAATCTAAGTGATTAAGGGCTTGTGGCTTTGTGAGAAGCCTAAGACATGAAACGTAAAAGAGAAGCGTTGTCTTTATGTTATATGCTTATGAGCTATGGTTGTTAATATGATTGCTAGTCCAAAACAAATTGTGATTCTACTGTGTTTGGGCTTTGAGCTTGTGTGGACTCTTGGTTTGGATAGTTAGCTTGCAAGGTAAGCTTTCGTGTCCTCGGTTTAACCATTGTTTGTTCTACCATATCCCATGGGGGAATGGTTTATATGCATGATGTGTTTTCATGTATTGTTTTATTGAAATGCTATTGGTTTGTCCATGTCGTGTTTCAGTGGGATGGTCGTGACTACTCGGTAGATCTGATTGGATTGCCGATGGCTAATTTGGAAATCACTCTTGGCATGGATTGGTTGTCCAGAGATTGTGAGATGATTGACTGTTGTGCCTAGCGAGTGATGGTGTCTCCGTGTGATTCCACAGCCAGTCCCTCGCCTTTTATTTCAGTGCTGCAGGCTAGAAAAGCCTTGTGAGCAGGGACATTGGTGATGTCTTGTTGGAAGGTTTAGTGAGTGGGACACAGGAGGATATCACTGGCATTCCTGTGGTGGGGGAATTCCTCGAGGTGTTTCTTGAGGAGATTCCTGAGTTTCTGCCACAGAGGGAGATATAGTTCTCCATTGATTTGTTGCCTGGTGTGGGGCCTATTTCATTAGCTCCATATCGGATGTCGCCACCAGAGTTGGCAAAGTTGACGGAGCATTTTTGAGGATCTTTCGATGAAAGACTTCTTTCGACCGAGCGTGTCTCTATGGGGAGCACCGGTCACTTTTGTTAAGGTAAGATGCCTTACGCCATTACATTTTATGCCTGTAATAGTGCTTTGTTGGAGAATGTGAAATTCTCTTTAATGAAAAATTAAGTGTGTAACACTTGAATTTTGTGGCAAGGCCACGCACGATCTTGTATATGCGAGGCAAGTGCATGTACAAGTAGTTTGTGGGTTAAGTGATCTCCATGACTCTAGGTTCTTATGTTGATTATTGATATGCTTCATAAGTAGTTGGCATGTTAACACCATGGGCAGTGTAAAGCATGAAATAAGTACAATAAGTTGTGGTAATGTACAAATGTTATTTCATCTTTAATTGACTCTCGATTTTGCAGATACCATGGAGATTGAGGTATACCTTTGCATAGGGTTTTTGATATATTATGTTATTGAAATTGAAAATTTTGCAGGTGTACGTGAACTAAGGTACGTTACCATGTGAATGAGCATGTTAACTAACATGTATTTGTAGAAATGAACATGATTGTGATTTCGTGCTGTGAAAGGTATATGAATTTATTTTGAGAATAATGATTTATAAAAATTGTAAGTCAAGTTGATGTTAGAGTCATGGAATAGGACCAAACTTACTCAAGTTATTGTGGGGATTAGAGTGTGTGGGGTCAGGTTACCTCTATTGATAGAGTGACTGGCGATCCCAGTGAATCGAATGACGATTTCGATATGATTGCGAAGTTTCGAGATTTGATAGTGACTTCCTTGTTGGGGGTGCACTTCTCGATGTATAGACTGTGAGAGTCGAGAATGAGCTGATGGAAAAAGACCAAAGAGAGCGCCTGAATTTTGTGAAGAATCAAGATGGTGTTTCTTGGAATGTGGAAGGTTTTTTTGACTTTTCAGATGAGGATTGTGGTTCTTCGAGGTCCTTTGACTGAGGAGGTGATGACAGAGGCTCATAAGGGCCAGTTTACTGTCCACCCTGGTGCTACAAAGATGTACCAGGACTTGAAGAGGAATTATTGGTGGCTGGGCATGAAGAAGGACATAGCTGTCTATGTGTCCAAGTGCCTGATTTTCCAGAAGGTGAAGATAGAACACCAGAAGTCGTCTGGTAAGCTTCAACCTCTTGAGATTCTGAAATGGAAATGGGAGAGCATTTCCATGGACTTCATTGTGGGTTTGCCGAAGACTCAGGCTGGTTGTGACTCTATATGGGTCATTGTGGACAGATTGACCAAGTCTGCCTATTTTCTTCTAGTAAAGGTGAGCTTCACTACTGAGGAGTTGGCCAGACTTTATGTTCGCGAGATTGTGAGACTTCACGGGGTGCCCGAGAGTATCATCAGTGATAGGGACCCAAAGTTCACATCTCGGTTCTGGGAGGCGCTGCAGGAAGCTTTTGGTACCCAGTTGCGATTGAGTACATCCTATCACCCTCAGACTGATGGACAGACTGAGCGGACCATCCAGACATTGGAGGACATGTTGAGGGCTTGCACATTGGAGCAGGGTTCAGCATGGGATAGGTACCTGCCATTGGTTGATTTTTCTTACAACAACAGTTTCCATGCTAGCCTGGGCATGGCACCCTACGAGGCATTGTATGGTAGGAGGTGTCGGACTCCTACCTGCTAGTCTGAGGTTGGAAAAGCGCGTACCGGAAAGGTGCTGCGAAAAATAAAATAAAAATATGATAAATCTTAGAAAAATGAGTAGTTTCAGATTCCAAAGTTTGAGATTAAATTGCTAAGCGTAGCAATTAGCGCTAATACAGTGCGATTAAGTTTAAATCGGCTATAAATATGACTTTTGCACAAAACCCTAGGCATTCTATTGTTGCTCTACGTGAGTGGTGACTGACCAGCTCCTCCTTCCACTGTTCCATTGCTACTTCATCCATTTTGTGAGCTTTTGGACCTCTTTTCTTCCATTTCTCTTTACTAAATACCTTGTGTGTGTGAGAAGGATCATTGTGAGGGTGAAAGGGGGTTGTGTTCTGGTTGTTCAGCCTCTATTTTTGTTGTTGAGGGACTGACCTTTGTTGTTTGGGTTGTGGGAGCTTGGTGTTGGCATTTTGAGGTCCAAAGAGTGACCTTTGTGAAGAAAGAACCAACCTTGGGTGTGCCATTGACGTGCGCTTCCGAACCCACGCAAATTACCGAGCTTCTGCTTTGTAGTGTTAGGGCAACTCGAATCGTCTCCCAAAGAACCTGCTAGAAATCAGAAACGCTCTTGTAAAATAAAATTTAAAAGGGAAGGGGGATTTTGTTGATTTGAAATTTAAATAAAACAGAATTGAAATTTGATTTAAAAATCAGAATTAAAAAGTAATCAACCTAAGGAATCATGATTCATTAATTTATTTCGTCATTGGATAAAAATATATGATTATCAATTTGTGATTAACCCCAATCGAATTAGGAATCCTAAAATTCAACTAGAAACCCTCTCTGGACTATCGCCTAGCGTTTGGTTGAATACAATATTTAAACTATGCAATCGTAGTAATTTAAATCTATTCAACTTATGTTCATTGAGTTGGTTAATCTGACCATTAAATCTAATGATAAATTCCCCCTTATATAATGCAATCGAATTATTCAGTTTGAATGCCTACAATCGCATGATATTCAAACTGAATTGGGAGAAAACAAAACTGATTTAAAAAAGTTAAAAACAGACCCTCTGAAATAAATTAACGAACCTTTAACCTTAGATTGATTAAAGGTGTTTAGCCTTGCATTGCGAGGTTAAACATCATTCAAAATAAAATAGAATAAAAGAAGAAGAAGATGAAAAGAAAAATTGTAGAATTTCGATAAAGAAAACTAAAACAATTGTTTAACTCAAAATCTGACTGCGGAAGGGTTTCCTAACGTTTTCCTTAAATAACCCACATTCAGAACGGGTTAGGGTTTCACCACTTCGGCCCATACATAAAATAAAAACTGAATAAAATAAAATAAAACATTAAAACATGGCCTTGGGCCCTAAACACACTGGGTTCTAATTAATTTATAAGTCCAAACGGCAAAATAAAATTCCAGCAAAAACGCGTCATCTTGGGCTCAGGTTTAGACCATCTTTTCGTCCGAATTGGGCTTCAGTAGCTGAAATAGTGATTGTAGCCCTTTCTGTTAGCTGCAAAACTCAATAAGAACAGAGTCAATCGGACATCTGTACAGTGATATACAGTCAAAATACAAACGTAGTGTAAATCTAGAAAACTATGACAAAAATCAATTACACCCAATTAAAATATAGAATTCTGATTTGACCCAAAAGAACTTTATTTAATTCAAATAAATCATAAAAATATCAACCAAAGGTAATAAATAAGCGTAGCAAAATATGTGTTATCAGCCATTTTCGTACCTTTGTGAAGTCAGAACTTGAGGAGCTGTTTGGTGAGCTCCAAGAGCCTTTGTACCTCTGTTTTGAGCTTGGGTAAGCTTTACCACCTTTGATCATGAGTTTTAATGGTTAAAGAAGGTGTCTTGACATGCTGAATGAGTTAAACAAGTAACCAACTGATATATGAACCTAGAACAGAACAAAAATGCATGCTTTAACGTTTAGAGGTGTTAAAAATGGAACCTTGGAAGTGATATCTCTGAAATGCAGAAACTGCATTCTGTCACGAAATATCCAAATATGATATCCGGATATTGATATCCGGATATGGGGTCTGTGGATATCCGGATATGGTATATCCGGATATTCCCCGACAAATATCCAGATATTTTGGGTTTCCGAGAACAGTAACGGTACTGTTCATACAGAACTGAGCTATGGGTTTGTGGACCCTAGATTGATGAAGTTAAACTTCTGTAATAATTAAACTAAGTCAGAATCTAAGTTATTAAGAGCTTGTGGCTTTGTGAGAAGCTTAAACACATGAAACGTAAAAGAGAAACATTGTCTTTATATTTATGCTTATGAGCTATGGTTGTTGATATGATTGCTGGTCCAAAATAGATTGTGATTCTTCTGTGTTTGGACTTTGAGCTTGATTGGACTCTTGGCTTGATTGTTAGCTTGCAAGGAGGCCGGAGCTTAGTTGACTATTTTATGTTGTATGCTGACATGACTAGATATTGGATGTTGTTTATGTTTTTTGTCATGCTTATGTTATTTGATTTGAGACTCTTGTTGGGCATGTTGCCTTATTTGGCGAGTATGGGGTTTGTCCATGCCGCTTGATGTTAGTACCTTTTAGCTTGAGTTGTATAAACTATCAGGGTTGTCCGGTCTACGTGTTGTTGTTCCGTGACTGGAGACACATTTATGCTATTTATATATTGAGGTATTTCAGTTAGCTGTCTTTTGCAATTTACATACAGGCGATGTTTTATTAGGGTTTTGCAATTTACATACCAATATATATTGAGGTATTAAGTAATTCAACTTGGCTAATGATAATGACGTCATAATTGAAAAGAAAAAGATATTCCGCATTTTTAAATTAAGCGTGGCTTAATACGATGATATGATAACAAACCAGATATGTACGGGGTGTTATATTTTATGGTATCATAGCACTTTCTAGGGAAAAGCCTGTATGTATTGCAATAACTTAGGATGTTTGGTTGCGAGTCTGTCTTGTGTGTTTCCTCTGTTGGATTTTTCTATGATAATGCATGTGTGACCACATTGCGTGGGCCTGATCAACTCATTCTTTGTGTAACTTGTGCAGAGTCATGGTAAATCCTAGGAGAAATCGAGAGACGAACGAGGATAAGCCGGATCCTGTCCTGACTGCATTGGCTGAGATGCAGGAGGCTAGACTAGCCGACCAGGAGGCCACTAGATTGGCCAACTTGGCGATGATGGACGCCGTTCGAGAGGTGAACCGGAAGGCCACTGAAGATGTCCTTGAGGAAAACAGGCTGGCGAACATGACCATGATGAGTGTCATGTTGGAGGAGATGAGGGCTGGCCGCACTGAGGGTCAGTTTCCTCTGCCACCACCGCATCCACCTAGTCTACAAGACGAGAGACAGAGCCAGGTTGAGGGCACTGGTCATATTACTGGGGTGATGGAACCCTACATGGAGCCTGCTGAGGATCGCGATGTGATCGACCGTCGGCTTAATGCTTTCCGCAAGCATAAGCCACCTTCATTCGATGGGGCACTTGATCCCATTGTTGCTGCAAGATGGCTGCAGGCATTAGAGAAGATCTTTCGGGTTATGTAGTGTACGGACCCGCAGAAGCTGATGTTCGCCATATACATGCTGGAGGGCGACGCACACGAGTGGTGGATGAACGCCTCTCAGGCATATGAGATGCAGGGTCATGTTATGATGTGGTCGTTCTTTGAGGACTGCATTTTGGGCAGATACTTTCCCTATGATGCGCAGGAGAGGAAGCAGGGGGAGTTTGATAGATTGGTACAGGGCTCGATGTCTGTTGACGAGTACTGGCCAAGTTTAACGAACTTGTGAAGTTCGCCCACTTTCGGATGGCTGTGCCCACTCGACCTTTTTGGCTGCTAAGTTCCGCAGGGGACTTAGTGAGGTGATTGCAGAGCATATTACTGGAGCTGTATCGAGAGAATCGAGAGATTTTGGTACACTGGTACAACAGTGTAAGGACATTGAGGATGTCTGCATTACGAGTAAGGCCAAGAGGGCCAAGGTTGCTGAGACGAAGGGAACTGGTAGTTCCACTTCCTGGAAGGACATGAAGTTTGCTGGTCAGGGCAAAGGAAAGCAGTTGGCGGCTAGGCTAGCGCCAAATTAGTTCAAGAGGACTACGACTCAGGGGAGTACAGCGAAACCTCCTACTCCCAGATGCACGAGTTGTGGGAAGGTCCATCTGGGGCCGTGTGCTACCGGCCAGACTATATGTTTTCAGTGTGGCGAGGAGGGCCACTATGCTAGAGATTGTCCATTGTCGACGGCGAGAGCTGCAGCAGTTCCATTACAGATGGTTCCCCTTCCACCTACAGCGGCACCTGGTGTGCCACCTGCCACGGGGCGAGTTTACACTTTGGATCGACAGCAGTCGGACAGAGCTCCGAACCTTGTCAGAGGTACTATTTCCATTGGTGGATCTTCTGTTGATGTATTGTTTGACTCCAGGGCTACGCATTCATTCATTGCTACCCCGATTGCAGTGGAGCTTGAGTTGCCCATGTCTGTGCTTTCTCTACCGTTGCAGGTTACCACCGCCACCAGAGAAAAGTTTGATACTACTACTGTACATCGAGATGTCTTGTTTCAGTGGGATGGCCATGATTTTTTGGTAGATCTGATAGGATTGCCGACAGTTAAATTGGAGATTATTCTGGGCTTGGATTGGTTGTCCAGAAACTGTGCATTGATTGATTGTTGTGCCAAAAGAGTGGTGATGTCTCCGTGTGATTCCGCAGCTAGTTCCTCGCCATATATTTCATTGCTGCAGGCTAGGAGAGCCTTGAGAGCAGGGGCATTCAGATATGTCATGTTGGGAGGTTTGGTGAGTGGGACACAGGAGGATATCACTAGCATTCCTGTGGTGGGGGAATTCCTCGAGGTGTTTCTGGAGGAGATTCCTGAGTTTCCGCCACAGCAAAAGATAGAGTTCTCCATTGACTTGTTGCCTGGTGTGGGCCCTATTTCATTAGCTCCATATCGGATGTCGCCACTGGAGTTGGCGGAGCTGAAGAAGCACATTGAGGATCTTTCGGCGAAAGACTTCATTCGCCCGAGTGTGCCTCCATGGGGAGCACCGGTCATCTTCGTGAAGAAGAAAGATGGTACCATGCGATTGTGCACCAACTATAGGCATTTGAACAAGTGACGATCAAGAACAAGTATCCCCTTCCGCGTATTGATGATTTGCTGGATCAGCTCAGGGGTGCTTGTGTGTATTCGAAGATTGATCTCCGGTCCAGATACCATCAGATTCGGGTGAAACCGGAGGATGTTCCTAAGACCGCTTTTCGTTCGTGATATGGTCACTTTGAGTATTTGGTGATTCCTTTTGGACTCACAAATGCACCCGCAATGTTCATGGATTAGATGAACAGGATTTTCCAGCCGTACCTGGATCCGTTTGTGATCGTCTTCATTGACAATATCTTGCTTTACTCCAAGACTGAAGAGGAGCATACTGAACACTTGAGGATCGTGTTGCAGGTGCTAAAGGAAAAGAAGCTTTATGCTAAGCCTTCAAAATGTGATTTTTAGCTCAAGTCTGTGAACTTTCTTGGGCATGTGATTTCTGCTGAGGGAGTTGCAGTGGACCCGAAAAAGATAGAGGCCGTGCTAGATTGGGAGAGACCCAAGAAGGTTACTAAAGTGAGGAGTTTCTTAGGTTTGGCAGGTTACTACTGGAGGTTCATTAAGGGATTCTCCATGATGGTTTTACCATTGACCCGCCTTACCCGGAAGGAGACTCCATTTGTGTGGACTCACGAGTGTGAGGAAAGCTTTCAGGATTTGAAGGAGAGATTGACTACCGCACCTGTGTTGATCCTTCCTGATCCTGCTGAGCAGATTGAGTTATACGCTGACGCCTCCGGAAAGGGGTTGGGTTGTGTGTTGATGCAGCTGGGCAAGGTGATTGCCTATGCTTCGAGGCAGTTGAAGCCTCATGAGGAGAACTACTCGACTCATGATTTGGAGTTGGCTGCTATTGTGTTTGCTTTCAAGATTTGGAGGCATTACCTGTTTGGTATGAAGTTTGCTGTGTTAAGTGATCATAAGAGCTTGAAGTATCTGTTCGATCAGAAGGAGCTGAACATGAGACAACGGAGATGGATGGAGTATCTGAAGGACTACGACTTTGAGTTGAAGTACCATCCTGGCAAGACGAACGTGGTAGCTGATGCTCTGAGTCAGAAATCCGTGAGTCTATCCAGTCTAACCATGGGTGATTATGATATTATTGATCAGTTTCGAGATCTGACGGTGACTTCCTTGTTTGGGGGTGCACTTCTCGAAATGGAAAAGATCAAAGAGGTGCAAGTGCAGAGAGGGCTTGATTATGTGAAGAGCCAAGACAGAGTGTCTTGGAATGAGGACGGATTGTTGACCTTCCAGAAGAGGATTGCGATTCCTCCAGGTCATTTGACCGTTGAGGTGATGACAGAGGCTCATAAGAGCCAGTTTACTGTCCACCCTGGTGCTACAAAGATGTATCAGGACTTGAAGCAAAATTTCTGGTGGCCGGGAATGAAGAAGGACATAGCTGTGTTTGTGTCCAAGTATTTGATTTGCCAGAAGGTGAAGATAGAACACCAGAAGCCGTCTGGTAAGCTTCGACCTCTTGAGATTCCGGAATGGAAATGGGAGAGCATTTCCATGGACTTCATTGTGGGTTTGCCGAAGACTCAGGCTGGTTGCGACTCTATATGGGTCATTGTGGATAGATTGACGAAGTCTGCCCATTCTTTTCCAGTTAAGGTGAGCTTCACTCCAGAGCAGTTGGCCAAACTGTATGTTCGCGAGATCATGAGGCTTCACGGGGTGCCCAAGAGTATCATCGGTGATATGGACCCGAAGTTCACATCTAGGTTCTGGGAGGCGCTGTAGGAAGCTTTTGGTACTCAGTTGAGATTGAGTACAACCTATCACCCTCAGACTGACGAACAGACTGAGCGGACCATCTAGACATTGGAGGACATGTTAAGGGCTTGCACTTTGGAGCAGGGTTCAGCATGGGATAGGTACCTGCCATTGGTTGAATTTTCGTACAACAACAGTTTTCATGCTAGCCTGGGCATGGCACCCTACGAGGCGTTGTATGGTAGGAGGTGTCGGATTCCTACCTGCTGGACTGAGGTTGGAGATAAGGAGTTTTTTGGCTTGGACTTCATCCAAGATACTACCCAGCAGATCCAGTTGATCAGATAAAAGCTGAAGCAGGCGCAGAATTGCCATAAGAGTTACTATGATGTCAAGCATCGACCTCTGGAGTTCAGTGAGGGCGAGCACGTGTTTGTGAGACTTTCACCTGTCACCGGTGTTGGATGGGCAATCGGAGTGAGGAAGCTGAGCCCACGATTCATTGGGCTATACCAGATTCATGGTAGAGTAGAACCTATTGCCTACTGGCTTGCCTTGCCTCCGAACTTGGCCAACATCCACGACGTGTTTCACGTGTCTCAGCTTCGCAAGTATGTAGCGGATCCTTCGCCCGTCGGACCACTCAAGATTCTCGATCGTGGCGAGAAGCAGCTGAGGAGCAAGATCATTCCGATGGTTAAAGTGCAATGGACAGGAAGAACTCATGAGGAGTGTACTTGGGAGCGAGAGGACGAGCTTCTCAGACAGTATCCTGATTTTCGAGACATGTATGTTTCTGATTTTGAGGATAAAATCCTTAAAAAGGTGGGGTGAATGTAAGAACTCGCATCGTTAATTAAGGAAGTTAATTAATTAATTATGTGAAATTAGGAAATAATTCTGTAATTGACCCTAATAATTATTACGAGGCTTAAATAATTATAGTAAGTGAGTAATAATGCTGAAAGTCACGTTTCTGACGAAAAGTGGAGATACCGATTCTGTTACTCGATATAAATGCGTACCGATGACGTATCCCAGAAAATTATAATAAGTGCATGAATATTCTTAGAATAATATGTAGGACTTGTAAAACAAGTTTCAAGTCAAAATAATGAGAACGGGTGCCAGAACTGATACTGGCTATGGAAAAGCGCGTACCGGAAAGGTGCTGCGAAAAATAAAATAAAAATATGATAAATCTTAGAAAAATGAGTAGTTTCAGATTCCAAAGTTTGGGATTAAATTGCTAAGCGTAGCAATTAGCGCTAATATAGTGTGATTAAGTTTAAACCGGCTATAAATATGACTTTTGCACAAAACCTAGGCATTCTATTGTTGCTCAATGTGAGTGGTGGCTGACCAGATCCTCCCTCCACTGTTCCATTGCTTCTTCATCCATTTTGTGTGCTTTGGGACCTCTTTTCTTCCATTTCTCTTCACTAAATTCTTTGTGTGTGTGAGAAAGATCATTGTGAGGGTAAAAGAGGGTTGTGTTCTGGTTGTTCAGCCTCTGTTTTTGGTTATTGAGGGGCTGACCTTTGTTGTTTGGGTTGTGGGAGCTTGGTGTTGGCATTTTGAGGTCCAAGGAATGACCTTTGTGAAGAAAGAACCAACCTTGGGTGTGCCATTTTCGTACCTTTGTGAAGTCAGAACTTGAGGAGCTGTTTGGTGAGCTCCAAGAGCCTTTGTACCTCTGTTTTGAGCTTGGGTAAGCTTTACCACCTTTGATCATGATTTTTAATGGTTAAAAGAGGTGTCTTGACATGCTTAATGAGTTAAACAAGTAACCAACTGATATATGAACTTAGAACAGAACAAAAATGCATGCTTTAACGTTTAGAAGTGTTAAAAACAGAACCTTGGAAGTGATATCTCGCGACATGCAGAAACTGCATTCTGTCGCGAAATATCCAGATATGATATCCAGATATTGATATTCGCATATGGGGTCTGTGGATATCCGGATATGCATATCCGAATATGGTGTATCCGGATATGTCCCCGACAAATATCCAGATATTCTGGGTTTCCGAGAACAGTAACGATATTGTTCATACAGAACTGAGCTATGGGTTTGTGGACCCTAGATTGATGAAGTTGAACTTCTGTAATAATAAACTAAGTCAGAACCTAAGTGATTAAGGGCTTGTGGCTTTATGAGAAGCCTAAAGACATGAAACGTAAAAGAGAAGCGTTGTCTTTATGTTTATGCTTATGAGCTATGGTTGTTGATATGATTGCTGGTCCAAAACAGATTGTGATTCTGCTGTGTTTGGACTTTGAGCTTGATTGGACTCTTGGCTTGGATTGTTAGCTTGCAAGGTAAGCTTTCGTGTCCTCGGTTTAGCCATTGTTGGTTCCACCATGTCCCATGGGGGGATGGTTGTATGCATGATGTGTTTTCATGTACTGTTTTATTGAAATGCTATTGAGCTGTTATGTGCAATTGCTTATAATATGTATGTGGTGTTACGCCTAAACAGGAGGCCATGGGGTGGTCCTGTAGGCGGGTACAGTATGGGCATGTACTGTGTGGGTAATAGACGTATTCCTGCACTTCTCTGATCAGTAGAATAGTTATAACACACATGACATGATTATCTGCTGCATTGCACTATTTTGGAACTTATACTGTGTAACTGGTTTTGGAACTTATATTGCACATGTAAATGATCTTGGGGTGGAAGATCCTTGAGGAACCCTTGTCTTACTAAGATTTCTTGTTTAGAGATCTCACCCCATGTTTGGGGACGCTTATTTCAGGTTCAGGTAACTTGGGGGCGGACATGAGTAGATATTGGAAGCTGTTTATGTTTTCTGTCATGCTTATGTTATTTGATTTGAGACTCTTGTTGGGCGTGTTGCCTTATTTGGCGAGCATGGGGTTTGTCCATGCTGCTTGATGTTAGTACCTTTTAGCTTGAGTTGTATAAACTATCAGGGTTGTCCGGTCTACGTGTTGTAGTTCCGTGACTAGAGACACATTTATGCTATTTATATATTGAGGTATTTCAGTTAGCTGTGTTTTGCAATTTACATACAGGCGATGTTTTATGAAATGAATTAAGTAATTCAACTTGGCTAATGATAATGACGTCATAATTGAAAAGAAAAAGATATTTCGTATTTTTAAATTAAGCGTGGCTTAATATGATGATATGATAACAAACCGGATATATACGGGGTGTTACATGTTTCACGTGTCTCAGCTTCGGAAGTACGTAGCGGATCCCTCGCACGTGGTGCAACCGGATGATGTGGAGGTTCGGGAGAACCTAAAGACTCCCGTTGGACCACTCAAGATTCTCGATCATGGCGAGAAGAAGCTGAGGAGCAAGACCATTCCGATGGTCAAAGTGCAATGGACAGGAAGAACTCCTGAGGAGTGTACTTGGGAGCGAGATGACGAGCTTCTCCGGCAATATCCCGACTTCCGAGACAGGTATGTTTCTGATTTTGAGGACAAAATCCTTAAAAATGTGGGGTGAATGTAAGAACCCGCACCGTTAATTAAGGAAGATAATTAAATAAATATGAGAATTAGAAAATAATTCCATAATTGACCCTAATAATTATGAGAAGGCTTAAATAATTATAGTAAGTGATTAAGAATGCTGAAAGTCGCTTTTCTGACGAAAAGTGCAGGTACCGGTTCTGCTCCTCAGTATAAATGCGTACCGATGAAGTTTCCCAGAAAATTATGAAAAGTGTGTATATGTAACTAGAATAATATATACGACTAGTAAACAAGTTTCAGGCAAAAATAACGAGAACTGGTGCCAGAACTGATACTGGCTATGTAAAAGCGCGTACCGGAAAGGTGCTGCGAAGAATAAAATAAAAATATGACAAATCTTAGAAAAATGAGTAGGTTCATAATCCTAAGTTTGGGATTAAAATGCTAAGCGTAGAAATTAGTGCTAATACTGTGTGGTTAGGATGTAAATGGCTACAAATAATGAGTTGCACACAACCCTAGGCTGATTCTTCAGCCACTCTACGTGAGTTTTGGGTCTATCTGCTGCCACCTTCATTTCTTGCCCATCCTTGCTTGAAAATCTTCCATGTTCTCACTTTTCTTCTCATTTTTCTTCATCTAAACACTTGGTTGGGGTGAGGGTTGGCATTGTGAGAGAAAAGGTCAGCCATTTTATGAGTTTGAAGTCTGTCTTGGAGTGCTTGAAGGCTGAATCCACTATTTTGTGAGGAGAAAGCCATTGTTCTTAGCTTGTGGGCTTCAAGGAGCCATCTTTGTTGTTAAAGGACCAAGCTTTGTTGTCATTTTTGTTTTCCTTGCAAAGCCAGAACTTGAGGAGCTGTTGTGAAAGCTCCAAGAGCCATCCTTGTTCTGTTTTGAGCTTGTCGTATGATCGTCACCTTTGTTCTTGAGTTTCTTTAGTTAAAAATGAAGCCTTGATGCATGTAATAAAATAAAATTTAATAACTTGAGGTCGGGTAAGGTTAAACACACCTAGAAATTCATGTTTAAGCCTCTGTAATCGTGAAAAGAGCAACCTTTGGGAAGGATATCTCGCGAAATGCAGAACTGCATTCTGTCGCGAAATATCCGGATATGATATCCGGATATTGATATCCGGATATGGGGTCTGAGAATATCCGGATATGCATATCCGGATATGATATCTGGATATGGAATATCCGGATATGGCCCCGATATATATCCGGATATTCTGGGTTTGCATGAACAGGAACGGTACTGTTCATACAGAACTGAGTTATGGGTTTGTGGACCCTAGATTGATGAAGTTGGACTTCTGTAATGACTTGTTAAGTCAGAATCTAAGTGATTAAGGGCTTGTGGCTTTGTGAGAAGCCTAAGAAATGAAATGTAAAAGAGAAGCGTTGTCTTTATGTTATATGCTTATGAGTTGTGGTTGTTAATATGATTGCTGGTCCAAAACAGATTGTGATTCTGCTGTGTTTGGGCTTTGAGCTTGTGTGAACTCGTGGCTTGGATAGTTAACTTGCAAGGTAAGCTTCTGTGTCCTTGGTTTAGCCATTGTTTGTTCCACCATATCCCATGGAGGGATGGTTTATATGCATGATGTGTTTTCATGTATTGTTTTATTGAAATGCTATTGAGGTGTTAAGTGCAAATGCTTATGATATGTATGTGGTGTTCGCCTAGACGGGATTAAGTTTCTGTGGGCAGGTACGACATGAGCGTATACTGTGTAGGTAATAGATGTATTCCAGCATCTCTCTGGCCAGTAGATTACTTATGACACACATGACATGATTATCTGCTGCATTGCACTGATTTTGGAAGTGATATTGAATTACTGCTTTTAGAACTTATATTGCATATGTAAGTGAGCTTGGGGTGGAAGATCCTTGAGGACCCCTTGTCTTACTGAGATTTCTGTTTAGAGATCTCACCCCCACGTTTGGGGCACATATTTCATGTTCAGGTAACCCATGGGTTGAGACCTCGGGCAGCAGGAGGCCGTAGCTGAGTTAGATGTTTGTTGTTATGATTATATGCTGGATGCTGACATGTTATCTTTTATGATTATGTTGTTATTGTTGAGACTGTTGTGGGGCTTTGTTGCCTCATTTGGTGAGCATGGGGATTGTCCATGCCACATTGATTGACTATGTCGTATTTTAGATTCGAGTTGTGATAATGTATCATGATATTGTGTTAATTACGTGTTGTAGCTCCGTGATTTAGATACTCAATGTTATTTATATATTGAGGTATTTCAGTTAGCTGTCTTTTGCAATTTACATACAGGCGATGTTTTTATGAAAATGATTAAGTAATCAACTTGGCTAAGTATAATGACGTCATAATTGAAAGTAAAAAGTTATTCCGCAAATTTAATTAAGCGTGCCTTAATACGATGACATGTTAACAAACCGGGTATACACGGGGTGTTACATGGACACTTCCTGAGTAGTCCATTGAACCTTTCCCATGCTTCATAGAGAGATTCACCCTCCTTCTGCTTGAAAGAAATTATGTCAGCCTTGAGCTTTGCCATATTTGAAGATGAAAAGAATCGAGCTAAGAACTTGGTTGCCAAGCCATCCCAGTTGGTGATACTTCCTTGAGGCAATGACTGCAGCCAACCCCTTACATCTTCCTTAAGGGAATAGGAGAAGAGCCTGAGCAGGATAGCATCACGAGAGACTCCATTCATCTTCAAAGTATCACAGTAAAGCAGGAAGTTCTCAAGATGAATATAAAGGTCTTTTGTGCTTCCTCTGGCAAACTGATCTTTTTGAATTTGCTGCAACAATGCTGGCTTGAGCTCGAAATTATTAGCATCCATGTTTGGCATAACAATATTTGCAGTCTGAGGAACTCGAGCTGGAGTCATATAATCTCCCAACGTCCTCTGAATAGGTGGGAGTTGATGGTTCTCTGCCATTGTTTCCTCTTTTAATTTGGTTCCTTTGAGCAAGAAGCTTCTTTTTCTTTTCTCTCTTTTGCGCTTTTTCTGAGCCTTCTAGCTGTCTTTTCTATCTCTGGGTCGAATTGCAAGGCTTTTGGATCAACAACACCTCGTATAAATCAGAAAATAGAATAATTAAATAAAAACTAAATAAATAAATGAAAAAAATAAATAAAAAATAAAATAAACAAAACAAAAAAATAAAAATAAATAAATAAATAATAAAAATAAAAAAATAAAATAATAATATAAATACAGAAAATTTAAATTGCAGAAAAATAAAAAGTGCAATCTCGATTACTTATAGCTTCTTCTAATATTGAAGGATCCAATCCCGGGAAACGACGCCAAAAACTTGTTCCGACTTCGGCAAAGGCACCGGTCATAAAAGTAATAAAAGTGTACTGAGTACGAGATCGTTGTCACGAGGATTGATTTTCAAGCACTAGTTCGCTAACAACGATTTAGTTGGACAACCAAGATTGAGATGAAGAGAATTGAAATTAAAAGCAATCAATAACATGTAAATTCAGAATTAAAAAAAAAAGCAATTAAAGAGATGAGTTGTTTTGACAATCAAGAATTTGTGTCATTAGGGTTTCGACTTCCCCTAATTTCCTATTTTTGCTATGAATTAAATAGTCAAGAATCTGCTCTTAATATAATGTCAATCAATTCTTTCTAAGTTAATTAAGGCTCAATTCCTTGTTTCCCTAATTCTATGTGATCTTGAAAGAATCCTAGTTCCCCGGTTGTTCATCAAGAAAACATGCATTAAAATCAAGAATTCAAAGATTGCATAATTTCCCTATTTCTATCCCTAGATCACAAGGAATATGATGAATTTATCAAATCAGGGTTCATGTACCAACATCCCTATTGTCATACAATTCCCCTAAATAAATCTATAAGGAGGAAACTCATATAAAGCATTAAAAATAGATAAATTCGACAATTTAATTCATAGAACAAAGATTCAATTGGGTTTCAACTTCCCCTAACTACTTAAAAAATCTAGCCTAGCATATTGAAATTAATAACAATGGAAAACAAATAAGAATCCTCAAACTCCCTTGATGACAGCTTGTTGAATCTTCAGAGTTCCCAGCGCCTTTGTGAGTTTCACCCGCTTCCAACACTCCAAAGCATGAAAACATGTCTCTCTCTCTCCCTTCAGTAATCTCCAATCTCAATTGATCAAAAGCTTTCTTGTTTCTGAATGAACCCCTTATTTATAGTGATATAACCATATCTTTTAATTTCTCACAATATCTTCAATGAAATCTTTACTATAATTTCCAATCATATATTTTGTCAAATCTTTAAAATCTTCTCTTTTATATTTAAAGGAAACAATTTCCTAAAAAATATTCAAGAGAATCTTCAATAAGATCTTCAATCAATTATATGATTCAGAAATTCAAAATAAATCCACTTGTGCTCTCCAATTTATCTTTTTATTGAGCTAAAAATTACTGCAAAATATAAGAATTTTTATGAGAATATTACTGAGAATAAAATAACACTTTAATTATAATTTTCATAACTTGTAATTACTTTTAAATCAATTTCATGCTCATATTAACCTTTAATACATAATAAGTTGGAGACTTATCAAGGCCTTAATGATAGAATTGCAGAGAGTATTGTTAGTTGTGGTTCTAAGAATTTTTTTCCTTTAATTAATCAATGTCAGGCTGTTGAGGATATCCAAAGGAGGTGAAGGAGAAAAATTTTAAGGAGTCTGAATCTAGAAAAGCTAGTGGTTCTGCTTCTTGGAAGGATAAAAGGTCTGATGACAAGAGTAAGAATTTGCAGTTGAAGCAATCGGGAAATCAATTCAAGAAATATGTTATACCAAGAGGCACCTATGTCGTGTCATCTACTATGGTTCCTAAATATACACGTTGTGGTAGAGAGCACAGATGACCTTGTGCCTCTGGCCAGGTTATCTGTTATAAATATGGCAAGATTGGCCACTACTCCAGAGATTGTCCTCAGAGGAAGGTAAGGGTTGCACCCCTTCAGATAGTTACTGCTCCAGCTATTCATGAGTCTCAGACTGTAGGACGGGTGTATGCTATCACTCAGCAGCAGGTGAATAAAGCGCCTGATTTGGTAAAAGGTACGATATATATTGACGATTTTGATTTTAGTGTTTTGTATGATTCAGGCGCTATATAGTCCTTTATTTTGGATTTTGTGGTCATAGGCCTGAATCTAGCCATATATAAGGTTTCTCCTCTTATGAAAGTGGTTACGGCTACTGGGGAGAAGTGTAGTACTTCCTATATATGTAAGGATGTTACACTCACTTACGAGGATCAAGATTACGTAGTCGACTTTATTTGTCTACCCATGATAAGTCTGGAGATCATTTTTGGTATGGACTAGCTTTCTAAGAATTATGTTATGATCGACTGTTATGGTAAAAAACTTATGATGTTTTTCGATGAGGTTGCTACTAGTCCCTCTCCTAATATATCGATACTTCATGCTAGAAAGGCCTTAAAGGAGGGAACATTAGGCTATATGTGGTTGGGAAGTTTAGTCGGTAGTACTCAGAAAATACTTGCCAAAATTTTGATAGTGAGTGAGTTCAGGAATGTATTTCTGGATGAGATTCCCCATCTTCCACCAGAGAGAGAGATAGAGTTCTCCATTGATTTATTTCTTGATGTGGGGCCTATCTCTATGGTTTATACCGAATGTCTCCTCTGGAATTGTCTGAACTAAAGAAACAAATTGAAGATTTATTAGCTAAGCAATTCATTCGACCGAGTGTGTCTCCTTAGGGAGCACCAGTGTTGTTTGTTAAGAAGATGGATGGAAACATGAGGCTTGTTACCGATTACAAGCAGTTGAATAAAGTGACTGTTAAGAACAAGTATCCTATCCCTCGCATAGATGATTTGCTTAATCAGTTAAGGGGTGCTTGGGTCTTCTCAAAGATTGATTTGAGGTCGGGTTACCATCAGATTTTGGTGAAGCCAGATGATATTTCGAAGACTGCATTCAGGTCTAGATACAAACATTATGAGTATCAGGTATTTCCTTTTGGTTTACTAATGCTCTGACAATGTTTATGGACTATATGAATCATTTGTTCAAGCCATATCTGATAAATTTGTGGTTGTGTTGATAGATTACATTTTGATTTATTCAAAGAATAATGAAGAGCATACGGTGCATCTCAACATTGTTCTACAAGTGTTGAAGAATAATCAATTGTATGCTAAGTTTTCCAAGTGTGAATTCTGGTTGTCAGAGGTTCAGTTTTTGGGCCATGTTATATCTATCAAGGGAGTGGCAGTGGACCCTAGCAAAATAGAGGTCGTGATGGACCGGGAGAGGCCTAAGATTGTTTTAGAGATATGAAGTTTTTTAAGATTAGCCGGTTATTATTGTAGATTTATTGAGGGATTTTCTACAATGATTTTACTATTGACCCGTTTGACTAAAAATGATATCCCATTTGTGTGGATTCAGAAGTGCGAGGATTGTTTTATTATGCTGAAAGAAAAATTAACGATTGCTCCAATCTTCATACTCCCTAATCCGTAGCGTACATTTGAAGTTTATTGTGATGCTTCACAGAAGGGTCTGCGTTGTGTTCTGATGTAGGATAGGAAGGTAGATACATATGCTTCTAGGTAGTTGAAACTGTATGAGGAGAATTACCCTACACATGATTTAGAGCTAGCAGCCATATTATTTGCCTTAAAAATATAGCGGCGTTTTCTATATGGTGTTAGTATATTACCAGATTGAATTCAATAAAAAATATGATGACTTGCACTTGGATGTTTATGTTTTAACAAGTTACATTTTTCGATTAATTTTCTTTGTAGCCTTTATTTTCTTTCTGTGTAGCACCCACGCACCTTCATGCATGTATTTAGGAAACCACCACATCCTGTGTGGCACTAATTAAGGTATCATTATCACATTCAAATTGAGCGTATGCTTTTATCCAAAACAAAAAAAGAATTGAGTTTATGCATACTTCTCTAACGCAGAATATTGAGCATGTCAATTTTAGAAATAAAGGAGCACTTAATGTTGCAATGCTTGAGTTTTTATTAAAATCTTTCAAACCTATAAATGAAAAGGTACTTTTCCAATCTTGATGTTATTACTCTAGTGCGGCAAATCAACTGTAAATTAAGAACCATTCAAAAAGATTACTTAAATTTATCATGGTTATATCATGTATTACTTAATTTTCTATATAAAAAATGATATTATTATATAAAAAGTCAAAAATATTCTTAATAAACAAAACATTATTTTAAAAAACAAATGTCAAAATACCTTTAATTAAAAATAAAATTCTAAAATATTTTATTATATTATTGAATCACAAAATTATCAGTTATGAATTGAACCAAAATTTGTACTAGCATGTTAGGCTATGTGATACGAATAAACTCTCAGAGAGAGAAAGGAATCGAAACAAACAATTTATTATTATTCAATGAATGATACAATGCTTCATATCCACCTTTTATACAGCTTTCCTAACTACCTCACGTGGCTTAAGCCGACTACACGTTCTCTAACAACCTCTACATCCTAGTTACTATTGATATTCCACAACCTATCATGCCACATAGTAGTCACGTAGCCTCACGGACTCCTTCCTTGTACGGTTAGACCTTCTGTTCGTATCAACTGCCCCCTGGACGACATCAACCTTGTCCTCAAGGTTTAAAGAAGGATAGGCCTTGCGCACATTAGTTGCTGTTTCCCAAGTTGAATCTTCTAGAATTGATTGGGACCACTCAACCAGGAATTGTTGTTGTGGACGCCCCCCTAGCTGACCGCATCCTTGAAGACAAAATTGTAACCGGTTGCTGTATGGGTCTGTTGTCTGTGGTTTGAGGTAGAAGGCTCTCATATTGAAACTGAGGTGAAGCACGAAACGGCTTGAGTGTAGAAATATGGAACGTGGGGTGGATTCTAGAGCCTTCAGGGAGCTTGACTTGGTAAGCTACAGAACTGATAACCTTCTGCACTGGAAAGGGTCCATAATATCGTTTAGCCAATTTGTGATTTGAGCGTTTTAGCACAGAAATTTGGCGGTAAGGTTGGAGCTTGACGAGGACTAGATCACCAACTTCTAGTTTCCGATCAAAACAATGTCGATCTGCTTGGAGCTTCATTCGATTTTGTGCCCGCGACAAATTCAACTTCAAAGCTATCAACAACTCATTACGGTGCTGCAGCATAGAATCCAAAGCTTCGAGTTTGACCATCCCACGTGGATAATGAGGGATGTGGGGTGGCAGTCTGCCATACAAGGCTTGGAAGGGTGTCATCTTGATAGATGAATGGACTGAGGTGTTGTAATGAAGCTCAGCCCAACACAATAAGAGAGACCAACGTTGATTCTCCTCTGAACAGAATGCTCTCAGATATTGCTCTAAGTAACGGTTGGTGACCTCTGATTGCCCATCAGATTGTGGGTGATAAGCTAAAGTAGCACTGAGCTTTGTTCCACTTAACTTGAACAGTTGCTTCCAAAACTGGCTGAGGAAAATGGAATCACGATCCGAAACCAGTGAGTGTGGAAAGCCATGGAGACGCACCACCATATTAGCAAAGAGCTGAGCCACTGTTGAAGTTGTATATGTAGCTTGTAAGGGTCCAAAATGGGCAAACTTTGTTAAACGGTCAACAACTACTAAGATTGCACTGTACCCGTTTGAACAAGGAAGGCCAGTCACAAAATCCAATGTTAAATCCTCAAACACAGCTTCCGGAATGGGAAGTGGTTGCAAGAGTCCCAATGGAGCTTGTGTAGAAGTCTTAATTTGCTGACAGACGATGCACTGCTGTACAAATGCCATGACATCATCTCTCATTTTAGGCCAATGAAATGTAGCAGACAATCGACAAAATGTTTTCAAAGTACTAGCATGGCCTCCTAGTTTTGTAGAATGAGCCTCTTCAAGTAATTGGTCCTTTAATTTCGACTGAGAACCCAACAAATATTTACTCTTGTAAAACAGAATGTCATCTATACATAATAAAGATGCATCCACTTCATCTCCATTCTGCAGCTTTTGATGTAGCAGTAACAATTCAGGATCAGAATTATTTTCTGCTCTTATCACAGTGAGCAAATCGAACTCAAGTTCGGACCACAAAGTGCATAAAAAGCTAACTTCCTCATGTTGTCTTGACAATGAATCGACAACAACATTAGAAATTCCTGGTTTATATTCAATTCTGAAACTGTACCCCAATAACTTGATAACAAACTTGTATTGCTCTGGAGTCAACACTGTTTGTTGAAACAATTGCTTGAGACTCTAGTGATCCGTTCAAATTATAAACTCAGCACCAAGCAAATAATGCCGCCACTTTTTCACAGCTTCGACTATGGCATAGAGCTCTCTAATATAGGTAGAAGCAGCAGCCATTCTTGGTCCAAGCTTCTTACTATAAACGGAGATGGGTTTCCCATGTTGAATTAGCACAGCTCCTACACCCGATTTGGATGCATTTGACTCCACTATAAATGGAGATGTGAAATCTGGAAGTGCCAATACAGGGGTGGACGACATAGCTTATTTCAACTTTTGGAAAGCAGTCTCAGCCTCTAACTTCCACAAAAACTTGTCATTTTTTAGCATGTCTGTTAAGGGGGCAGCAATTGTAGCATAATGATGCACAAATCGACGATAATACCCTGTCAATCCTAAAAAGGCTCGCAGCTGTCTAACAGAAGAAGGTTTGGGCCATTCAAGCATTGCTGACACCTTCTTTGGATCAGCTTTCACACCGAACTCAGAGACAATGTGACCCAGATAAGATATTTCAGATACAGCAAAATCACACTTACTTAGTTTCACAAAAAAACAATTCTGAATTAAACAATGCAGTACCTGGGTGAGGTGGTTGACATGCTTCTCCAATGATGAACTATACACGAGGATATCATCAAAGAAGACGATAACAAATTTCCTACGAAATGGCTGGAAAATCTTGTTCATCGTCGATTGAAAGGTGGCGGGAGCATTCGTTAAACCAAACGGCATTACAAGGAACTCGTAATGGCCTTCATGAGTGCGGAAGGCTGTTTTATGGACATCTTCGGGAACCACTCTAATTTCATGATACCCTGCACGAAGATCCAGTTTGCTGAAGATCACAGCTCCCAGCAACTCATCTAGCAACTCCTCGATTGTAGGTATGGGGAAACGGTCCTTCACTGTGATTGAATTCAAGGCCCTATAGTCGATACACATGCGCCATGAGGAGTCGTGTTTCTTCACCAACAGAACTGGGGAGGAGAATGGGCTCTTGTTGTATTGAATAAAACCCGATGACAAAAGTTCTAAAACTTGTCTTTCTATTTCACCTTTCTGTTGATAGGGATAACGGTATGGTTTCACGTTCACAGGTTGGGAATCCTTGCTTAAGTGAATGCAGTGATCCATTCCTCTAAAAGGAGGTAAGGATTTTGGAATTGCAAACACCAGTTCACAATGCATCAAGACCTGCCACAATTGGAAGGGAACTTTATCTGTGTAATTTTCCAATTCAGATGTCAACTCTCCGGTGGCTATGTTCCCTGGATGGCCCTCCAAAATGCAACACCTCTCTGCATTACTGTATTGTGAAGCTCCATCTAAAATTCCACATAACTTCACACAGCCACCTTGCCATGCAAATTCCATCGACATGTCACCATAATCATGAGTGACTCTCCCTAGCTAGCTCAACCAACACATGCCTAAGATTACACTTAACCCACTAAGATCCGCAACCCACAGGTCCACCACAAACTCTAAGCCCTGTATCAGCAGTGAGACATTAACACATTTTTTCTCACAAACCATATACTCACCATTGCCCATAAAGACCTTCATTCTAGTTACACGAAACATGGGCAACTGTAATTCATCAGCCAATTGTTTGCGGATGAAATTATGCGAGCTTCTAGAGTCAATCATCACTGCTACTTCTTGCTCTCTGATTAAAGCTGACAGTTGCAATGAACGTGGATTAACTGATGCTGCCAATGTGTGTAACGCTACATGGGTGACATTCTCATCCGTATTCGCTACCTGCCACACAACCTCCTCCTCTGGTTCCTGTGGAGGATCATCTGGTTCTCCAATCAGTAGTAACATTCGCGCCTTGCATCTATGACTTGCTATCCATTTCTCATCGAGAGTATAGCAGATACCTAAATCTCTCTTGCGTTGCAATTCTTCTGGTGGTAATTTTTTTATGGGTAACGAAGAGAGTAACGAAGATGGTAATGCTAAAGGAGCTGAAGTATTACCTTGAGTCATCACTGCGGTAGAAGTAGTTGGAAGCATTTTGTCAGTGGAGTTTTTCCAAGAAGGTAATGGTGAGGAACGATTGGGAACGAACTTCTTAGGTGATGAATTGAACGAGGACCATAGCTCATCAAAATAAGAGTCATACGACATTGCTAACTGCATTGCGTGATGTAACGAAGTAGGCCAATGTAATTGTATAGCACCGCGTAACTCCGGTTGGAGGCCAGATACGAAGAATTCCATTAAAAGATCATCTCTAAAATTTGTTACCTGGTTCATCAATCGTTCGAACTCCTTCATATAATCAGACAACGTCCCTGTATGCGTAATCTTGGAAAGAACCCCACGCACATCACGATGGTTAGGAAAAGCGAACCTCTATTTCACTGCGACACAAAATTCTGGCCATGAATTCACTGTACCACTGCCATAGATCCATTGATACCACGGTGCGGCCGCTCCCTCCATTTTCAGGCCGGCAAGGTGCACCTTCAATGCCTCGGGAATCTGCTGAAGACGAAAAATAAAGCTCTGTTTTGAAAATCCAATTGTTTGGATCGGTGCCATTGAATACTGGAATCTCCATCTTCACTTGCTTACACGGATTTCTCGTGTCCGGAAACTGCATGTGTGGCTTTAACGGAGAGACTGAACTCGAAGAGAGCGGAGAAGCGTGAGGAGACATATCTCTCAGACGAGCATCAATGGCTGCAAATCGAGCATCCAATGCAGAAATAGATGACAAACGCGCATCTAGGGTTTCTGTGATTTGACCCAAACGTTGCTGGATCTCTACACGGTGGGACGCAAACTCTTCTGCTAAGTCTTGGACTCGCATCGTTGCTGAGTGCAAGATCGATGAAAGCACCAGATGATACAAATAAACTCTCAGAGAGAGAAAGGAATCAAAACAAACAGTGTATTATTATTCAATGAATGATACAATGCTTCATATCCACCTTTTATACAGTTTTC
The DNA here is from genome assembly GCF_033153095.1 of Gastrolobium bilobum. Lineage (NCBI taxonomy): Eukaryota > Viridiplantae > Streptophyta > Magnoliopsida > Fabales > Fabaceae > Gastrolobium > Gastrolobium bilobum. Next base: position 50,894 of record NW_026898592.1, on the reverse strand, counting down.
CTAACTACCTCATGTGGCTTAAGCCAGCTCACACGTTCTCTAACAACCTCTACATCCTAGTTACTATTGATATTCCACAACCTATCATGCCACATAGTAGTTACCTAGCCTCACGGACTCCTTCCTTGTACGGTTAGACCTTATGTTCGTATCACTATGCCTGCTGAAAATTACAGCTCGAAACAATTTCCTTTGGCATCATGATTCATGCATGTTTTCGTGTAATTGCTTAGGAGATCCGTCTTCAATGGCGTGATCCTTGCTGCTAAAGTTTGAATCTTAACAAGGAAAATCATGCGTAGAAATACTAGTATGGTAGGATATGCCTTGAGTATATCTTGGTTTTAAAGGCAAATATTAAGGATGTTTATTAAATGAAATAAGTCAACTATTAAGGGTATATTGTGATATTGAACGGCTCAGTCCAATATTGTGGCTGAAGAGTGAAGAATACGTGCGACTCATTAACGATGCGTCTGAATCTCACACAAATGCGTTAATTATGCAAATTTCAATTTTTCAATGCGGAAAATTTTTGGTCGGGGAAGGGATTTGATTACCTTTTCATATGTGGGAAAATTACTACGGAAGCGTCACAAATGGTCCCCTATGAATGATTGAAATTATTAAAAAAAAAATCCGAATACTTTTGCTTTTTTTGATTTCGTGCTATCTTATATATTTATTTCTTTTATTAGACAAGTAATTTATTTATTCTTTGTTCTTGGTCATATCGTATGAATTATGAGCAAACTTTTGGTTTAATTAACTTGAAAGTAATATTGTATGTCCCTTTTGTTTTCCCCTTCGGTATTGAGCTATATAATGGGGAATTGTTTTTTCCGGGAGAAAATTTCTTCTTCCTCGTACTCATGATATAAGTGGGGTTTATTTAATAGTGAAGAGAAAATAAAATTCAAGGTGGGGCTGAGCTCTTATTGTATGTGTAGAAAATGTTGGGCTTCCTCCTTCAATGCTAAGCCCAAGTTTATTGAGGGGTTTCCTAAAAATCCTAAATCCTAAACCCTATATTCCACCCTCTCTATATATTCATTAGTTAAGGGTGGAGGCTAGATTAGAATGAGAGAAGATTATTTGAGAGTTGAGCGAACCAAGTCTCCAATAGTGGTATCAGAGCCTGAGTTCGACGGGTTCTGAGGGAGACGAGATGGAGACCAGTAATATAACCCATGATGGAGATATGTTCAAGCTGATCGCAGATAATTTCACCTATTGGAGACCGATGATGGAAGATCATCTCTACTGCAAAGATTTACATGAGCCCATTATCCGTGATGAGAGACCGGCAAGCAAAACTGATAAGGAGTGGGATATCCTGAGTCGTAAGGCGGTAGCTACAATCAGGAAATACATAGACAAAAGCCTCTTTGAGCACGTGTCCGAGTTTACGAACGCGTATGAGTTGTGGACGAAGCTGGAGTCCATGATTCAGAAGAAGATTCCTGTAAGAACCCGCACCGCTAATTAAGGAATTTAATTAATTAATTATGCAAAATTAGGAAATAATTCCATAATTGACCCTAATAATTATTATGAGGCTCTAATAATTATAGTAAGTGAGTAGGTATGCTGAAAGTCGCTTTTCGGAAAAAAAATGCAGATACCGGTTCTGCTAGTATGTATAAATGCGTACCGAAAAAATATCACGGAAAATTATTATAAGTGCATGATAATTACTAGAATAATATGTAGGACTTGTAAAATGAGTTTCAAGTCAAAATAATGAGAACTGGAGCCAGAAACTAGTACTGGCTATGAAAAGCGCGTACCAGAAAGGTGCTCCGAAAATTATAAGAAAAATATGATAATTGTTGTAAAATTGAGTAGGTTAAGAATCCAAAGTTTGGGATTAAAATGCTAAGCGTAGCAATTAAAGTTAATATTGTGTGGTTTGAGTTAGTGAGACTATATATATAACTTTTGGGCTCAAAGCCCTAGGTTAATTCTATTTCCTACGTGAGTGTTGGCTGGTCAGGGGTGTGTGTGCACTGTTCCATTGCTACTCTTCCCTTGTTCTTGGCAAAATCCAATCAAGAGACCACTTTTCTTGGTTGTTCTTCCATCTAAACACTTGTGTTTTGTATGAGTTGGCCTTGGGAGGGTGTGGAGTGTACCATTCTGAGTTTGTGGCCTCTGTGGTGAGGTGAAGTGGCTGACTTTGGGGCTGTCTTCTTGGGTTTGGCTTGTGTGACCTTGTTCTTGGCTTCTTGAGCTTCAAGAAGCCACCTTTTGGCACAAAGGGACAAGCTTGAAGTGTATTTTCGTACCCTTGTGAAGTCAGAACCTTGGGGTTGCATTGGAGGCTTCCTTTTTGCTTCGTTTTCGGAGTTTAGAGCTCTTGTGGTGAGCCATGATCACCTTAGTGTCTTTTTGAGGCCTAAAGCTTGTTTAATCAATTAAAAAGAGGAACTTTAACCTTTTGAGTAAAGGAATGTGTTTTTGGGTTCTTAACATGTTGGTGGTTATCTGTTTAGGGAGTCATTGGACTCCCAATCGCGTTTGGACCCTTAAATTTGGGATTATGCAGAAGTTGGCTCGAATTTCTGCATTCTGTTGAAGAAGTATTCGAATACTTTTCGTGTAGTATTCGAATACTTGTTCATCAGGTAGTCGAATACTCTTGCTGGAGTATTGGGATACTTTTCTGAGAAGAAAAGTATTCGAATACTGGAAAGTATTCGAATACAGTAAAGTTTAGTATTCGGATACTGAGGTATTCAGATACTGGGGGTTAAGTATTCGGATACTGATGAGTATTCGAATACTTAAGTGAAAGTAATCGAATACTTTCTGGAGAGCTGGAGTATTCGAATACTACTCGTGGAGTATTCAAATACTTCCTGCAGAAACAACATGTAATGAGTTAAAATGAGTAAGAAAGACTTAATCACTTAGTGTAATCTGAGCTATGATTATTGATGATTAATTATGGCATGGGCAGATTGTGATTGTGCTGTTTGTGGGCCTTGAGCTTGTGTGGACTCTTGGCCTTGGATAGTAGCTTACAAGGTAAGCTTTCGTGTCCTCGGTTTAGCCATGTTGTGGTTCCACCATGTCCCATGGGGGTATGGTTATATGCATGCTGTGTTACCTGCTTTGGATATTTGAAATGCTGTTGAGCTTTATGTGTAATGACTTTTAATATGTATGTGTTGTTTCATCTTGACAGGAAGCCTGAGTATGTGGCGTCATACAATACGGTGGTCCGGGGTGAATGCAAGTGGTACTTGCACTATGTGTAGGTGATAGACGTATACCTGCACTATCTCTGGCCAGTAGAATAGTAATTGACACACATGACATGATTATCTGCTGCATTGCACTGTTTTGGAAATGATAAATGATAAACTGCTTTTGAACTTATATTGCACATGTAAGTGAGCTTGGGGTGGAAGATCCTTGAGGACTCACTGACTTACTGAGATTTCTGGTTTAGAGATCTCACCCCACGTTTGGGGAATGCTTATTTCAGGATCAGGTAATATGGGTACTGATGCCTCAGGCGGCAGGAGGCCGGAGCTTAGCTGATTTATGTTTACTGCTTATTTGCTAGCATGATTGGATTTGGATGTTGTTTATGTTTTCAACTATTTATGATTATGTTATTTGAGTTGAGACTTATGTTAGGCTTTGTTGCCTTATTTGTGTGAGCATGGGGCTTGTCCATGACACATTGTCTTGTTATGTCTTGTTTTGTTTAAGGTTGTAATAAATGTATCAGGATATTGTCCGGACTACGAGTTGTAGATCTGTGACTTAGATACTCACTTTATGTTATTTATATCTTGAGGTATTTCAATTAGCTGTTTTATTGCAATCACATACAGGCGAAGTTTTATTAAATGATTAATAAGTAAGTTGGTAATGATAATGTTATCATAATTGAAAAGAAAAAGATATTCCGCATTTTAAATTAAGCGCAGCTTAATACGATAACATGATAACATTACCGGATATATACGGGGTGTTACAACTCCCATGAACAAAGCACACCTGGTTCACCGACTTGTGAAGCTGGAATACAAGGATGGCATGAGCATGATTGAACACCTCAACACCTACAAAGTTATTGTTAATTAGTTGTCTAAAGCCGAGATGAAAATTGATGACGAGATACAGGCTTTGCTGCTGTTGAGCTCGCTGCCAGAAAGCTGAGATACTCTGGTGGTAACTTTGAGTAATTCGGCTCCAGAAGGAAAATTGAAGATGGATGTCGTAATAGATAGTCTCTTGAATGAAGAATCCAGGAGAAGAGAACGAGGTGTTTCGAGCACGTCTGAGGCCAACATTGCAGAGAACAGAGGGAAATCTTCCTCCCAGGGTTGAAGCTAGATCCAGGGTCGAGATCGTGACAGACGAGGAAAGTCAAGAGGCCGGTCGAAGCCGAAATATGAGTTGAAGTGCTTCTATTGTGGGAAGACAGGGCATAAAAAGCCAGACTGCTGGACTCTGCAGAATGACGAGAAGAACGACTCTGTGAAGCCAGGTCAGATTATTCCCAAGAAGAGGGAAGACAAGAGCACCACTGCGATGGCTGCCAACTCGGATGTCGAGATATTCCTCCTTGGTGAGGATAATTATTTAAATGTTGCATATGATAACTGCACCTGGATTGTTGACTCTGGTGCCTCCTTCCACATTACTCCACAAAAAGGTTTTTTCTCCTCTTATCGAGGTGGTGATTTTGGAGTCGTGAAGATGGGAAATAAAATGACCAGCAAGATTGTTGGTGACGGTGATGTGACCCTGACCACGAATGTTGGGTGTCGACTTGTGTTGAAAGATGTAAGGCATGTTCCTGACAGGCGATTGAACCTAATCTCGGTAGGAAAGCTTGACGATGTCAGGTTAGTGAACTACTTCAGTAGTGTTAGATGGAAGCTGGCCAAGGGAAACTTGGTTGTTTCCCGAGGTAAGAAGGAAGGCTCCTTGTACGTGATGCAAGGAAAGATCAATGGCGGAGAAGTCAATTTTTTCCGAGATGGACCTAGCTTGGAGCTATGGCACAAGCGCCTCAGCCACATGAGTGTGAAAGGGCTCCAGATCCTGCACAAAAAAGGATCACTGACTGGGTTGAAAGGCCAAGCGTTGGAGAGTTGCACGCACTGCCTAGCTGGAAAGCAGCACCGGGTTTCTTTTGTGAAACCGGATCAACCCAGAAGACACAAGTATATTCTTGACCTCGTCCATACTGATGTTTGCTCTATGTCGGAGAGATCTATTGGAGGAGCTCCGTACTTTATTTCATTCATTGATGACCATTCTTGCAAAGTGTGGGTTTATTTGTTGAAGTCTAAAGACCATGTACTCCAATCCTCTAAAGAATTTCATGCTATGGTTGAAAGGGAGACTGGCAAAAAATTGAAGGTGGTAAGATCTGACAATGATGGTGAGTATTGCGGCCTATTTGATGCATACTGCAGAGCGGTCGGGGTCCGACTTGAGAATACGTCCCCCAAGACTCCATAGTTGAATGGACTTGCTAAGAGGATGAACCAGACTATTGAAGAGAAGGTCTGAAGTATGCTATCCAATGCTGGATTTCCGAAATCATTATGGGGAGAAGCCGTCAGAACTGTTGTTGACTTGATCAACCTCTCACCATCACAGAAACTTGAAGGAGAAATTCCAGAAGAAGACTGAACAGGTCGGAAAGCGGCCTATAATGAACTGAAGGTGTTTGGATGCCAAACTTTCGTGCATATCCCTAAAGATGAAAGGGCTAAACTTGATGCGAAGACTAAAAAATGCATTTATCTTGTTTCGCCGAGATGTGAGTTCGGGTTTTGACTTTGGGATCCAATCAATAAGAAGATAGTGAGAAGCGCATATGTGATCTTTCGTGAAGATGAGACCATTCATGACATCTCGAAGCCCAAAGTCTGGATTACTATCAGACGCAAAGAATCCATCCCTCCTGTCCGAGCTGAAGCGGGAGGAGAAAATGATGACCAACAACAAGCTGATGATGACCAAGATACTGAGGTCCGAATTGACGATGAGATTCTGGATGAGAATGATGAACCGGGTTCTCAAGCTGAAGAATAACTGAGATATCCAACTCGAGAAAGAAGACCCTCTACAATATACCCATCTGATGAATACACCGTCGTAGCTGAAGACGATGGGCCTTAGAGTTACGATGAGTCAGTGATGAGCTCAGAGAAAGAAGAATGGGAAAAGACAATGCAAGACGAGATGAAGTCTCTGCCTGAGAATCTGACTTATGAGCTGAACGTGTTGCCTAAAGGAAGACGAGCTCTGAAAAATAAATTGATCTACAAGATTAAGAATGAAGAGAACGGGAAGAAGCCGAGATACAAAGCTCGAATTGTAGTGAAAGGCTGCAATCAGAAGAAAGGAGTAGAATTTAAAGAGATTTTTTGTCATGTGGTGAAAATGACATCTGTCTGAACCGTGTTAGCCATAGCGGCTTCGATGGACCTCGAGGTAGAACAAATGGACGTGAAGACGACATTTCTTCACGGTGATTTAGAAGAAGAGATATATATGGACCAACCTAAAGGGTTCCGAGCTCCAGACCAAGAAGATTTAGTATGTCAGTTGAAGAAGAGCCTTTATGGCTTGAAGCAAGCACCTTGGCAGTGGTATAAGAAATTTGAATCATTCATGACTGATCACAAGTTTGAGAAGACAGAGGCCAACCATTGCGTATTTGTGAAGAGGAATGAGGCTGGAGATTTTTTGATTTTGTTGTTATATGTTGACAACATGCTTATTGTAGGGAAAGACAAATCGAGGATAGCCGCCCTGAAGAAGGCGTTGAGCTCGTCCTTCACAATAAAGGACCTCGGCCTTATAAAGCAGATACTCGGAATCAAGATTATCCGAGATAGACAAAAAAAGCTACTGTGGCTGAGTCAAAAGAAGTATATTGAGAAGATTCTGAAGAGATTCAGCGTGGACAAAGCCCAAACAGTAAGCACCCCCTAGCCGGACACGTAAAGCTGAACCAGAAGCAATATCCGAGATATGATGAAGACAAAGAAGAGATGCTGAAGATCTCGTACCAATCCACCGTCGGAAGCTTGATATACGCAAAGATTTGCACTAGACCCGACCTGGCGTATGCTGTTGGAATGGTAAGCCGATATTTGTCAAACCCCGGCAAAGAGTACCGGAAAGCAGTGAAGTGAATCTTCAAGTATGTAACGCCCCAAATGTAAATACATATAGGGTGCACCTTCATCATGCATTCAACGCGCGGAAGTCTAAATTTAAACTTTACGAATGCAAATATCAGAGTGCGGAATGGAAACACATAACCATACTTATTCCATATAAAATTAAAAGCGTTAAAACGTCAATACAAAATAGATAACACTAAACATTATTTAATGTAATCCCAAAAAGATTAACTAATCATAAATAAAAACATAATTTATGCCGCATCATAAGCCCAGTCATAATGTGGTTGTGGTTCCTCTAGCCATTGTGTACTTAGTGCTTCATCGAAATCATAATGTGGAAAAGCTTCTATTAATAATTTCATAGCCTCAGTCCATATGCCTCTATCTGTTAGATCCTTTAGTTTCTCTTCCCAGGTAGGTGGAGTTTCTTCTTCTTTACGTACCAGTCTCTTACCCTTTCTTTCCCACATAACTTTCTTATTACTTTCTTTCATCTTTTCCTGAAATGGGTGGTCAAGGGGGGGTGAGATTTTGGGGAAAATCTCAGTAAGGTTCACAGCTGGAGCATTCTCCAACTATGACGCTTACTCCTGCAACAGTTTATAATAACAATACAAAATGGAACATTTAACATCATCATATAAAAATATCATGCCATCATCATCATCATCATATTCCTGCCGGCTTTTACGGACTTACGGAGATACCCAGAGTCCTCGTCAGGTTGCAACTGGAGTATCAGTGCACAGGCCAACATTTAATAGCATGGTTTTAAGTTTCAAAAATATCATAATCACATAATGTAAAGCACTATAAACATATTGCAGTCAGACCATAACTTATCATAGTTTCATAATGGTGGCATACATAGAGAGATTACTTCAACAACTGTAAACACTTACAGTACTTGTCGTTCTTTACTTGTATACTTTCAACTTTTGATCTCTTTACTTGCCTGTTTGCTTCCTTGACTCCCTAACATCATCATATCATCTTTTAGTAACTTATATAACATTCAACATTTGTGTTTTATCCATGTATAGGTCTCGGCTTTGCAGGTTTAATTATCTAGAGGAGTTGTTTTGCTTACTTACCCACTTGTGTAGGTTTTAGGACATTACTAGGTCATCATAACACTTAATAGAATTATTAAAGATTTCATTCTAGGCATGTATAGGTTCGGCCAACTAAGGTTATGATCATGCAAAATTGATTTAGAACCTAGGCTACTAAACATGCTAATCTAACATCATCATTTCATCATCTTTCATATCATTTAAACATCTCTTCATGCATATAATTATCATACATGGTTCGGCCTTCTAGGGATCATATACTTAGGATATCACTTTCATGCTTTTACATGTCATTCCTAACCAAGAAGGTTCATAGGCTTACCTTTGATGATGATCAACGACTTAAGGAAACACTTCTTGACCTTTGACTACTTTGAATCTTCTTGAATGAACTTCCTTCCTCCTTGAACATACAAGGCCGCAAGCTTAAAGAGAGGAGAAGAGGGATTTTCTTGCTTAGAGATGAAGGGTTCTTTGGTGGAATTATTAGGAAGAAGGACTAAGATCCAGGCTTGTATTCGATCTTGGAACAATTAGGTATTTCTCACTAACACACTCACCATTTCGAAGCATTCATGGACTTCACAAAATGAACTAAACTCTTTGTTCTTTCCTTTGGTAGTGCCGCGGCTATAGAGGGAAAAAGGAGAGACTAAAGCTTGTTCAAATAGGCAACCTAGAAGCCTTGCCATTACTTGATTGCTGGTAGGTTTCGATCACATTAAATGAGAGTAAGGTGGTGATTTGTTGTCATAGGTTAGATTGCTTAATTTAGGGACAAGAACATGATGTCAATTTCCTTGATTAAGGAAATTTAGTGATTGCTTGATTTAAGGAATTGATGATGTGTGACTAATCGTCATTAAAAGTTGCTCCCTTGATTTAAGGGATTGATGAGGTGTGACTAATCGTCATAAAGGTTGCTTCCTTGATTTAAGAAACAGAATTATTTGATTGATTGACATATTGTCATCAATTTGCTTGATTTAGGGAAAGTGATTGACTACTAATCATCATAATCCTAACTTCCTTGTTTAAAAGAATTTGACTGGCTTGACTTAAGGAAATTCGATTTGCATTTAATGGCTTGAAAATCAAATAAAATCAAATTCATTTCCTACACCTAGGCCGCGGATTTTAAATGCTTGGAAGGAAAAGATTTCCTTTAATTTTGGACCATGATTTATTCCTTAAGATTATGGACCTTTAACCTATTAACCTGACCTAATTTGTGCCTATTTTTCCATGATTTTATGACACTTTAAATTGACTTCTTAGAGCTTGTTTTCTCTAGTAAAACCGTGGGCTTCTTGCTTGTAGGGAAAGAATTCTAATTTAATTCCTAGTCATATAGTACTTCTTTAGGTTTATTATGTCATGGCCTTACTTTGGGCTTTAACTTGATTTGGGTTTCATTTACCTTATTGGACTTTACTTTATCATATAGAGCTTTCTTTGTATCACTTGGAATTGTCCACATTAAATAGAATTAAAACTTCCTTTGTTGGGTTATACTTTGATCCATGAATTCATTGGATCCCTAATGCTTATGTCTTTGGTCCATTGGACCCATACTTCTAATTTACTTAATAATAAACTATTTCATCTGAAATGTCTCGTTTATTAATTATCATAATTCTTCATTAATCATGATACAATATTTAGGGTTGTTATACCCTCCCCCACTAATAAAATTTTCGTCCCGAAAATTACTATAACTCGGGGTACTTCTGTCTAATCTCATCTTCTCGCTCCCAAGTTGCTTCTTCGGGAGTCCTTCCTTGCCATTGCACTTTTACCATGGGTATCACCTTGCTGCGAAGCTGCTTCTCTTCTCTATCCAGAATCTTGATTGGTACCACCGGGATCTTCAAATTAGGTCGTACTTCCACTTCATCCGGTAATACAACATGTGAGGGATCGGCTACATATTTCTTCAATTGGCTAACATGAAATACATCGTGAAGATTTGCCAAATTTGGAGGTAATGCCAACTGATAAGCTACCGGCCCCACCCTTTTCAGAATCTGATAAGGACCGATATAACGCGGACTTAACTTTCTTACACCGAGTGCTCTTCCAATACCTGTAATAGGAGAGAGCTTAACAAATACATGTTCCCCTACTTCAAAGTCTAGGGGTCGGTGCTTCAAATCATAATAACTCTTTTGTCTGTCCTGAGCCTTCTGCATCCTGTCACGAATCATCTTTATCTGCTTAGTTGTTTCGTTCACCATATCTGGCCCAAACATTTCTTTATCGCCCACTTCTTCCCAGCATACAGGTGTTCGACACCTTCTTCCATACAGAGCTTCATACGGGGCCATTCCTATACTTGCATGATGACTGTTGTTGTAAGAAAATTCTGCCAAAGGCAGATACTGATCCCAACAACCTTCTCTTTCTAAAGCGCAAGCTCTTAACATGTCTTCCAGTGTCTGTATTGTTCTTTCAGTCTGTCCGTCTGTCTGCGGATGGTACGCCGTACTCAATCGTAATTGAGTTCCGAACGCCTGCTGTAATGAATACCAGAATCGGGATGTAAACTTAGGATCCCGATCACTGATTATACTTTCTGGTACTCCGTGCAGTCTTACAATCTCCTTCACATAAATTTGAGCCAGCTTCTCTGTCGTGTACGTTCCTTTCACCGGTATAAAGTGTGCTGACTTGGTCAATCTGTCGACCACTACCCAGATGGCATCGTAGCCTGCTTGAGTTCTGGGTAGACTGGTTACAAAGTCCATAGAAATACTTTGCCATTTCCATTCGGGAATATGCAAGGGCTGTAGGGTTCCCGCTGGTCGTTGATGCTCTATCTTTACTTTCTGGCACACCATACATTTGCTTACGAATCTTCCAACATCTCTCTTCATTCCTTTCCACCAGAAATTATTCTTCATGTCTGCGTACATTTTGGTGGCTCCTGGGTGAATCGAGTACTGACTCTTGTGGGCTATTTCCATCACTTCATCTCTCAAGAGTCGTGTAGGGACGACAATTTTCCCTTGAAAGGTAATTATACCTTGTTGATTTAAACTAACTCCAGGTTGATTTCTTAACCGTTTCAAACAATCTACGGCTTGTTGGGCTTCCTTGATCCTCTCTAAGAGTTCATCTTGGATTTGTACTGCGTAATATTCCTGTCCGCATTCACTTTTTACCACTGCGAGATTTAAATCTCGGAAATCTTCAATCAATTGTTGTTCGGCTATCATCATACTTGCAATTCCTCTGACTTTTCTGCTCAAGGCATCAGCAACTACATTCGCCTTGCCGGGATGATACTTTAGTTCAAAGTCATAATCTTTCAGGAATTCCATCCATCGGCGCTGTCTCATGTTCAGCTCCTTCTGGTCAAATAAGTACTTGAGGCTTTTGTGGTCACTATATACTGTCGTAGTAGCACCGTATAAGTGATGACGCCATATCTTCAAGGCAAATACGATTGCTGCCAACTCAAGATCATAAGTGGGATAATTCTCTTCATGTGACTTCAACTGTCGAGATGCGTACGCGACTGGTCTGCCATTTTGCATAAGCACACATCCCAAACCCATCTTTGAGGCATCACAATAAACTTCAAATGGTTCTTCAGGGTTTGGTAATGTCAGCACTGGGGCTGTCGTCAGCATCTTCTTTAACTCCTGAAAGCAAACTTCGCATTCATCAGTCCACACAAAAGGGACTTCCTTCCTTGTCAATCGGGTGAGTGGTAACACCTGCTTCGAGAATCCTTCAATAAATCTTCTATAATACCCTGCCAATCCAAGAAAGCTTCTTATCTCTGTGACCGTCTTGGGTCGCTCCCAGTCAACTACTACTTTGATTTTACTGGGGTCCACCGCTACTCCTTTATCTGATATCACATGCCCAAGGAATTGAATATCGGGCAGCCAAAATTCACATTTGGATGGTTTGGCGTATAGCTGTTTCTCCCGTAATATTTGCAGTACGATTCTCAGATGCTCCCCATGCTCCTCCTTGCTCTTTGAGTATAGCAATATGTCATCGATAAACACGACAACAAATTGATCCAGATAAGGTTTGAATATTTGATTCATATACCCCATGAACACTGCTGGGGCATTTGTCAGTCCGAAAGGAATGACCAGGTACTCGTAGTGCCCATATCTTGATCTGAATGCTGTCTTCGGAACGTCTTCTGGCTTGATCCGGATCTGATGATATCCTGATCGGAGATCGATCTTTGAAAATACTCTTGCACCTCTCAGCTGATCAATTAAGTCCTCAATACGAGGCAGTGGGTACTTGTTCTTCACAGTAACCTTGTTGAGCTGTCGGTAATCCGTGCATAGTCTCATTGACCCGTCCTTCTTCTTCACAAATAATATTGGCGCTCCCCATGGAGACACACTGGGTCTGATAAAATTTTTCTTTATTAAGTCTTCCAATTGCTTCTTTAATTCCACAAGTTCAAGTGGTGACATACGGTAGGGCGCAATTGAAATTGGCCCAGTTCCCGGTACTAGCTCAATTGAAAATTGTACCTCTCGTTCTGGAGGGAAATTGGTGATATCATCGGGAAAAACATCCTCAAACTCCTTAACCACTAGAATGTTGGACAGTGGTATCTCTTCTTCTCCTACAAGAGTTCCCATCATCATCATGGAGCATTCTCCTATTTCAGGCGCTGAGTTTTCTTCCGCTCCTTCTTTGCCGATAATCAAACTGTGATTGCTGCAGTCAATCACCACTCGCTGCTTGGCGAGCCAGTCCATCCCTAGAATCACATTGATCTTCTCTAGTGGGAGGACTATGAAGTCCTGTTTGTACTTCTTTCCTTCATAGATAAATGCGACGTCTCTACATAGTAGGTACGCCTTAGCAACTTTTCCCGTCGCGGTCATGATCCGCATAGGTACTTGCAGTCTATCAGTAAATGAATCGTACGCTTTCGCCACATAATCGGCGACAAAAGAATTCGTAGCACCAGAATCAAATAGTACATCTAAATTTTCATGGCAAATATAGATCGTACCTTTGACCAGTTCAGCTGCCTGGTTTGCCGTGTGTTGATCGAGGGTGTAAACTCTGCCCATCCTTGGTGCTTCTTCTGTTGCTTGTTGGTTTCCCCATAGTGGACAGTTCTTGACATAGTGTCCTTCTTTTCCACACTTGTAGCAGTTTGGGGTTCCACTTAGACAGTTACCGTAATGGGGCTTCTTGCATTTTGGACAGTTCGGAGGTTTGTTGTTGTGGCTATTGTTTCCCGGTAGTTTCCGGGTCTCTTGAACTTGTTGTCATCTCGCCTGGGCTGCCAGGGATTTCCTCCGTTGTTTCCTCGCCATGGTCCAGTCTTTCCTTTATAACCATTCCCGCTAGCTTCCACGGGTTTCTTCTGTTGGCCAATAGCTTCCACTCTTCTGCATCGATTGATTAGGGTTGCAAATCGTTGCCGGCTACTAGCTCAGCAATTCTGGGATTCAGACCCCTTTGAAACTTCGCCATCAGAAAGTCTAGTAAAGGCATTGCTGCTCTGTATGTTGCCAATCTTAGTAACTCATTAAACTTAGCATGATACTGGTCCACCGTCATCGTTCCTTGAACCAGTTTGTCAAATTCTCCTTGTTTACTATCCCGGATTGACATCGGAAAGTATTTCTCCAAGAACATTTCCTCGAACACGGCCCAAGTTATAACCGCATTCTGCATTTCCAACGGTTGGGACGCATTCGCCCACCAGTGGTGAGCATCTCCTTCCAGCATGTACGTCGAGAATAGCACCTTCTGATCGTCGGTGCATTGGATAACTCGAAAGATCTTGTCCATTGTTTGCAGCCATTGTACAGCTGCCATTGAGTCAGGACTTCCTTGAAAGGAGGGTGGTTTGTGTTTTCTAAACGTCAACAGTAGTCCTTGGTAATCTTGACCTGCCGCACCGTTTCCTGGAGGAGGTCGGGGTCCTTCACCATGACCCCCGGCTCCTGTTCCCGAGCCGCTTGCTCCGTTATTGTTTGCATTAGCATTTGGGTTCCTTCTGATCTCATTCATTATATTCTGAAACATATCTCCCGTGTTGGTTTGTAATTGGGTGATGGTGTCCCGCAACGTGTTAATTTGTCCTTGTATATCTTGCGTAGGGGTTCTTCGTGGAGGCATCTTGCTGTACATAGATACAGCAAATGGTTAGTGTTCCATCCTAATCCGAAATTTTGCTCTGATACCATAAATGTAACACCCCAAATGTAAATACATATAGGGTGCACCTTCATCATGCATTCAACGCGCGGAAGTCTAAATTTAAACTTTACGAATGCAAATATCAGAGTGCGGAATGGAAACACATAACCATACTTATTCCATATAAAATTAAAAGCGTTAAAACGTCAATACAAAATAGATAACACTAAACATTATTTAATGTAATCCCAAAAAGATTAACTAATCATAAATAAAAACATAATTTATGCCGCATCATAAGCCCAGTCATAATGTGGTTGTGGTTCCTCTAGCCATTGTGTACTTAGTGCTTCATCGAAATCATAATGTGGAAAAGCTTCTATTAATAATTTCATAGCCTCAGTCCATAGGCCTCTATCTGTTAGATCCTTTAGTTTCTCTTCCCAGGTAGGTGGAGTTTCTTCTTCTTTACGTACCAGTCTCTTACCCTTTCTTTCCCACATAACTTTCTTATTACTTTCTTTCATCTTTTCCTGAAATGGGTGGTCAAGGGGGGGTGAGATTTTGGGGAAAATCTCAGTAAAGTTCACAGCTGGAGCATTCTCCAACTATGACGCTTACTCCTGCAACAGTTTATAATAACAATACAAAATGGAACATTTAACATCATCATATAAAAATATCATGCCATCATCATCATCATCATATTCCTGCCGGCTTTTACGGACTTACGGAGATACCCAGAGTCCTCGTCAGGTTGCAACTGGAGTATCAGTGCACAGGCCAACATTTAATAGCATGGTTTTAAGTTTCAAAAATATCATAATCACATAATGTAAAGCACTATAAACATATTGCAGTCAGACCATAACTTATCATAGTTTCATAATGGTGGCATACATAGAGAGATCACTTCAACAACTGTAAACACTTACAGTACTTGTCGTTCTTTACTTGTATACTTTCAACTTTTGATCTCTTTACTTTCCTGTTTGCTCCCTTGACTCCCTAACATCATCATATCATCTTTTAGTAACTTATATAACATTCAACATTTGTGTTTTATCCATGTATAGGTCTCGGCTTTGCAGGTTTAATTACCTAGAGGAGTTGTTTTGCTTACTTACCCACTTGTGTAGGTTTTAGGACATTACTAGGTCATCATAACACTTAATAGAATTATTAAAGATTTCATTCTAGGCATGTATAGGTTCGGCCAACTAAGGTTATGATCATGCAAAATTGATTTAGAACCTAGGCTACTAAACATGCTAATCTAACATCATCATTTCATCATCTTTCATATCATTTAAACATCTCTTCATGCTTATAATTATCATACATGGTTCGGCCTTCTAGGGATCATATACTTAGGATATCACTTTCATGCTTTTACATGTCATTCCTAACCAAGAAGGTTCATAGGCTTACCTTTGATGATGATCAACGACTTAAGGAAACACTTCTTGACCTTTGACTACTTTGAATCTTCTTGAATGAACTTCCTTCCTCCTTGAACATACAAGGCCGCAAGCTTAAAGAGAGGAGAAGAGGGATTTTCTTGCTTAGAGATGAAGGGTTCTTTGGTGGAATTATTAGGAAGAAGGACTAAGATCCAGGCTTGTATTTGATCTTGGAACAATTAGGTATTTCTAACTAACACACTCACCATTTCAAAGCATTCATGGACTTCACAAAATGAACTAAACTCTTTGTTCTTTCCTTTGGTAGTGCCGCGGCTATAGAGGGAAAAAGGAGAGACTAAAGCTTGTTCAAATAGGCAACCTAGAAGCCTTGCCATTACTTGATTGCTGGTAGGTTTCGATCACATTAAATGAGAGTAAGGTGGTGATTTGTTGTCATAGGTTAGATTGCTTAATTTAGGGACAAGAACATGATGTCAATTTCCTTGATTAAGGAAATTTAGTGATTGCTTGATTTAAGGAATTGATGATGTGTGACTAATCGTCATTAAAAGTTGCTCCCTTGATTTAAGGGATTGATGAGGTGTGACTAATCGTCATAAAGGTTGCTTCCTTGATTTAAGAAACAGAATTATTTGATTGATTGACATATTGTCATCAATTTGCTTGATTTAGGGAAAGTGATTGACTACTAATCATCATAATCCTAACTTCCTTGTTTAAAGGAATTTGACTGGCTTGACTTAAGGAAATTCGATTTGCATTTAATGGCTTGAAAATCAAATAAAATCAAATTCATTTCCTACACCTAGGCCGTGGATTTTAAATGCTTGGAAGGAAAAGATTTCCTTTAATTTTGGACCATGATTTATTCCTTAAGATTATGGACCTTTAACCTATTAACCTGACCTAATTTGTGCCTATTTTTCCATGATTTTATGACACTTTAAATTGACTTCTTAGAGCTTGTTTTCTCTAGTAAAACCGTGGGCTTCTTGCTTGTAGGGAAAGAATTCTAATTTAATTCCTAGTCATATAGTACTTCTTTAGGTTTATTATGTCATGGCCTTACTTTGGGCTTTAACTTGATTTGGGTTTCATTTACCTTATTGGACTTTACTTTATCATATAGAGCTTTCTTTGTATCACTTGGACTTGTCCACATTAAATGGAATTAAAACTTCCTTTGTTGGGTTATACTTTGATCCATGAATTCATTGGATCCCTAATGCTTATGTCTTTGGCCCATTGGACCCATACTTCTAATTTACTTAATCATAAACTATTTCTTCTGAAATGTCTCGTTTATTAATTATCATAATTCTTCATTAATCATGATACAATATTTAGGGTTGTTATAAAGTACCTCCAAGGTACGACCAACTTATGCCTTCGATTTGGAGAAGGCAAAGCCAAATTGCAAGCTACTCGGATGCTGATTTAGGGGGAGATTCCGACTCGAGGAAGTCCACAACGGGATATATGATGAGATTTGCCAGAGGAGTTGTCTCTTGGCAATCAAGACTTCAGAAGTGTGTTGCACTATCGAAAACTGAGGCTGAGAACATTGTCGCTACTGAGGCAAGCAAAGAGATGTTGTGGATGAAGAAGTTCCTCATGGAACTCGGCCATGATCAAGACAAGTACGAGCTGGGTTGTGACAATCAAAGCGCAATCCATCTTGCAAAGAATTTGACCTATCATTCCCGCACCAAGCACATTGATGTGAGGTATCACTGGATCTGGGATGTGGTAGAAGGTGGAGAGCTTGAACTCGTCAAAGTGCACACTGACCAAAATTGGTCCGACATGACGACAAAGCCGGTTCCAAGAAAATTTGAAGACTGCTGTGAAGGAGCCGGGTAGATGCTGAAGTCGACACATTGAAGTCGGGAGGGAGATTTGTTGGGCTTCCTACTCCAATGCTAAGCCCAAGCCCATTGAGGGGTTTCTTAAAAACTCTAAATCCTAGATTCCACCTCCTCTATATATTCATTAGTTGAGGGTGGAGGCTAGGTTAGACTGAGAAGATTATTTGAGAGTTGAAGGAACCGAGTTCCCAACAGAAAGATGAAATTTCCATAGGTAAAAGAAGAAAACAATTCCCCATAAAGTAATTCATTAGATTCCATATATAGTTGATGGTGTCACTATCTTCTAAAATTCAACTCATGAATTCATGCTAGGAGCCGTTCCACCGGATAAATAAGGGCATGTTTGGATGAATTTTTTTTTCCTTCAAAAGTAAATGTTTAAAATATAAATATATATATATATATAGATATATTTCTCATAAAAATTCTGTTTGAATATCTGCTTTTAAAAAAGTAGAAGTCATAAAAAAAATCAAAAAACTATATTTTTTGAAAATTATAAAATTTTAGCTTTTAAAAGGGGGACCAGTGAATTTTGATGGTCCTGGACCACTGAAATTCCTATGTAGGATTCTTTAGATTCTTCTAGTATTCTACTCATTAATCCATGCTACGTGTCGTTCCACTCGATTTCACAATTCATGTACTAAACGTGGATAAATAAGATTTTCAATGTTAGTTTTCCCAAAAATTTAAATTTACTAGCATACCAAATGCCCCCATCGACTAATTCCACTTTTTTTAAGTTTCTATTCTCTTCAATGAACATGTTCAGTTAGCGGCAAGCACTGAGCCCACGTAACAATAGGCGATAGTAGGATTTGGTAGGTTAACTTCCATCTTTTTAGTTATAAATTATAATAATAATACAAATTTCGTCATGCATGATGTTCGCCCAGTGTTTTAAAACCCGACTTGGACGGGCTGAGTTGACCCGGATTTCGATAATTTGATGCCCTCATCGATTCGAGCTAGGCATTAGATTAGCTATGCTTTCGAATCGCTTAACCCGATTTGAACTGGACCGAAAACTGGGTTCAACCGGTGTTGAATAGATTTTATATTAAATTGTGTAAAACATATACATTTTGCAAGCAATGGAATTCGAAGTTGAGTTCTATTAGAATATAAATAATATTTTATTTTATTTTATTTTTTGTATGTTTGTTATTTTACATTAGGTGAGTTGTAGTCACTCCTTTATATTCCCTTGTAACCATTTTACTCAATGAATTCAAATCAATCTTTATCCTCTTTTACCTTCTAACAAGTTTCCTTATTTGAGAATCAAAAGGCTTAAACCACTTTTAATTATTGACACTACAAGAAAAAATCTTATTAGTGACAAAATTTTATGAAATTTCGTCACAAATTTTTGCGTCGCAAGTAAATTTCGTCACAAATTCCTGCATCGCAAGGTCATTTGTAACGAAATTTGATTAGTTGTGTCGAAAATTGTCATTTGTGACAAAATTTATGACAAAAATTTTCGTCACAAATAAAAAATTTTCTTGTAGTGTGAATATAATGTTTATCATTTAATATTATTATATATTATTTTGAAATATAATTGAATTTGATTACATCATTGATCTAATAATCCAATACCTGAACCGAATCGGTTTGAAATTTAAAAGCACTGTGTTCCCATTGAATTTGTTGTTCTGCATCATTATCGTTCTCACGCGGAGGTCATATAGAAAATTGAGAAAGCTATGCTGTTTTCGAATTATTTTTTCAACCACTTACATTTTACATATATAAAAAAATTGTAATTTAACTAGTCACATTCAGGTTTTTTTTTTTTTTTTTTAAGAAAAAAATATCCAACTTGTGTAATTCAGATTCTTCTCACTCACTATTTAACGTACACTAACATCTAAAAATCCATTACCCTTTTAAAAAAGAAAAAGATTACATTTATAACATTTTTATTTATAAATTATATTATATCTAACCGATAAGATACTCTTGAGTAAAATTTTACCGATTAAATATAATATAATTTATAAGTTTATAAATAAAAAATTATCTATATAACCCTCCATTTAGGCTTTGTTTGGGAGTTTGGAAGGGAAGAGAATGAATGAGATCCAAGGGAGAGGGAGAGAAAGGAAGGGAAGGAAATTGAAGGGTATTCTCTTCCCTTGTTTAGGAGTCAAAAAAATGGTAAGGAAGAAAAATTGAGGATTAATGAGATATTTTTACCATTTTAATCTTTTTTAATATTAATATAATTATTATATTTTACAAATTAAATTATATTTAAAATTTTTAACAAAATTATTTACGTATTTTTCCCAAAACCAAAAAAGATCATATTTTCGATGAAATTTCTACATTGCAAACGATGAAAATTTCGTCACAAAATTATCATTTTCGTCGGAATACTTTTCGTCTAAAATCGATGGAATTTTTCAACCGATGAAAATTTTTACAAAAATAAATTCTCTATCTAAATTTTCGACGAAGTTTAGTTTCTATCAAAAGTTTTGACGAAAATGATTTCTTCCATCAAATGTTTTAAACGGAAAAAAATTTCGTCAAAAAATTTGATGGAAATGTGTTCTGACAAAAATTTCGACAGAAATTGTTTGCTCAAAAATTTTGACGAAAATGTTTCATTCGAAATTTAGATTCTGTATAGAATTTTGACAGAAAAAATTTTTCATTGGAATTTTTTGTCGAAATATTTTTCGACAAAATTTTTTACGGAAATATTTTCTGTCGAAATTTTTTGACAGAAATGCATTCGGTTGAAAATTTTGATGGAAATATTTTTTCTCAAAAAACATGACAGAAATATTTTCCGTCGAAATTTTTTTATGAAATTGTGTTTCGTTAAAAATTTCAACAAAATTTTTTTTTGCCAAAAGGTTTAACGAAAATTTTTCCGTCAAAAACTTTATGCGAAATTGAAATTCTGTTAAGAATTTTGATGAAATTTTTTCGTCAACAATTTTCGATAGAAATGTGTTTCGTTGAAAATTTTGATAGATGTGTTTCGTTGAAAATTTTGATGGAAATATTTTTCCTCAAAAATTTCGATAACTATGTTTTTTTGTGAAATATTTTGGCAAAATTTAGATTCCGTGAAGAATTTTGACAAAAAAAAATTTTCGTAACAATTTTTTACAGAAAATGTTTTGTCACAAATTTTGATGGAAATAATTTTCGTCAAAATATTGATGGAAATATTTTTCGTAAAAAATTTTGTTGTAATGGTTTTATGTCGAAACTTTTCGTTAGAAATGTGTTTCGTCAAAATTTTGGACAGAAATATTTTCGTTAAAAGTTTTGACAGAATTTAAATTCTATCAATAATTTGGACTGAATATTTTTCTGTACAAAGTTTATGTTAGTGATTATGGAAAAATCTATGATTTTTTTGACGTATATGATTTTCATAAAAAATTTAATCACTATTTTTGATGAAATATTTTTCGTAAATAAATTATGTCGGTATTTGAAACTTTTTTAATAATATCGCATTTAAAAATGATTCACAATTATATAGTTTAAACATTTTAATGCTAAGGGTAAATAAGTAATTTTCAATATTTCCTCCTCAAACCATCCAAATTGGGAGAACTTTAATTTTAAGAAGAATGAGGATTTAGTAAAAATTTCCAATTTCTTCCCCTTCTTTTTTTTAAACTCACAAAAAATGGAAGGACTTACTAAAACCCTTCATTTCCTTTCCTTTCCTTCCTAAAATCAAAACAAAGAAGAAATGTAAAGTTGGGTTGGCATTAGCATTGTACTTTTCTTATCAGTCGGCTTTACATTGGACTTAACGTTTTAATAATAAAATGACTGAATATACGCAGAGAGAGAGAGAAATATTCCTAGCAAAACAGAAATTATAAAAATTGGAAATCATACACCACAAATAATTCGGGACCACAAGGAAAAGTTTACTTAATTTGGTGGTTATCAAATCTTCGCACATATATATTTAATGTAAGTGATATCAATAAATTTATATTAAATAATTTTCATAAATAATTAAATTAAGATATAAAAATCATATAACCTTTCTTAAATAATTATGACTTTTAAATATTTTTTAATCTGAAACATCTATATATAAAATCATATGGTCAAAATTTAGTACTTTTATATTTTACTATTATTCTAAAATTTTATAAACTTAATTTCTTGCTGGCATCAAGAACACTAATCATATAATACATTGAAGACGACGTGGGAATAACCTTATTCGATAACTAACACCCTTGAGATCTTTAAGTCAAAATTATTGTAAGAAAGAAAGAGAATGATGGGTGAGATGATACTAGCGGTAAAATTTGTTATATTCTATGAAGTACTGACAATTCAAAATTTCTGACGTGTCGTGTTCGACACTTTCCGACACTCACTGACACTTCGACACTTTCCGACACTCCAATACTCGTTGCAAAGACTCAAAAAAGGTTCAAAGGTTACGTTGCGTTGCATTTTGAGTTTCAATTATTAGATGCATTGGATTACGATTACTATTTTATTGAGTTTAATATAAATATTTGGAATATCTTATGTTTCTTTGCAAAATTGATGGGTATTATAAGTTTAATTTTATTTTTTTGTTAAATTATTGAATATTAAATGTAATATACACTAGATAAATTAAAAATATTATATAATACCAAAACATGTTCTGACGTGTCAAATTTTAACATTTTTTAGAATTAACGTGTCAAAGTATCGTGTCGTATAGTATCTCGTGTCCCGTGTCGATGGTGGTGCAACATAAGCTATATTTCAACAAGCTAATATAGGCAATTACATCGCTTTTTTACATATTTTTAGTGACCCATTGAGAATACGTTAATGACAACAAGAATCAATTTTCATACATGGGAAGGGAAACAAAGAGTAGGTATTAATCTTCTATTGAACTACTCAAAATTTACTAAAAGAAGAAGAAAGAAAACAAAAGGGAGAATAGAGTACCAAAAAAAAAAAAAAAAAAACAAACAAAACAAAGGTGGTGGCAAACTCAAACAGTTGAAGCAGTTGTGTGAAGTTGGATTAAGGAAGCATAAAATCCATCCTTGATGTTAATGAGCGTTTCATGCCTTCCTTTCTCCACTATAACACCATTTTTCACAACAGCAATCACATCTGCATTTTTTATTGTAGATAGACGATGTGCCACAACCACAGTGGTCCTATTCACCATGACTCTGTCTAATGCATCTTGAACAACTCTCTCTGACTCGGCATCTAATGCACTTGTGGCTTCATCTAGTAGCAATATCTTTGGACTTTTAATTATAGCACGTGCAATGGCTACCCGTTGCTTCTGCCCACCAGATAATTGGGTTCCCCTCTCTCCCACTACAGTATCATAACCCTGTAATTGGAAGAAATACAAAAGTGAAGTCAAGCACATTTGCCAATGGGAACACTTAACCCAATAAGACACAAGATTACATGAAACTATTGCAAATACATATAATAAAGAAGGATGAAAATCGAAAAAATTGTTGGGGAGTTATTATATTTGTTTATTTATTTTTACCTGTTGTAAACCACTAATGAACTCATGGGCATTGGCCAGTTCTGCTGCAGCTGTGATTTCAGCTTCAGTTGCATCCCCTCCTTTTCCATAAGCAATATTGGCACGGATAGTGTCATTGAACAATACTGGCTCTTGGCTTACAAGCCCCATTTGCTGTCTTAACCACTTGAGCTGTAACTCCCGAATTTCTATCCCATCAAGTGTGATTTCACCTGAATCAGGATCATAAAATCTTTGCAACAAGGCAATCACTGTGGATTTCCCACTTCCACTTTCACCAACAAGTGCCACAGTCTGGAACAACAATTTTCATATTATAACTGTTAGAGATATATAAAACTATTAATGTAGCCTCATCCATTAACTTAAGCTTTTGAGTTGAATTGGTTCTTTATATGATATCATATATTTGTTGTCACGGGTTCGATCCTCACTGTCTCTCACTTTTTCATTGGAATTTCTTATTAAAGGTAGGTGGACCTGAGCATTATTGTCCACCTTTCAAGTCCAATGAATTTCGTGTGAGGGGACGTGTTAGAGATATATAAAATTATTAATGAAGCCTCATCCACTAATTTAAGTTTTGGGTTAAATTGATTCTTTACGGTAACCATTAGTTGCAACATGCATGCATGCTTAAAAATAAAACTCAAAAGTTCACCTTGCCAGAATGGATAGCCAAGTTTAGGTCTCGGAAAATCTGTATATCAGGCCTAGATGGATAATTGAAGCCAACATGACGAAGCTCAATTTCTCCCTTAACGCTGTCTAGTGTTGTTCCACACTCATCACTCGGATTTATCTTTGACTTCTTATCAATTATTCGAAATATGGAAGCAGTAGCTGTCTTGGCTTTGCTAGCGTCAGGATGAAAGGAGCTTGATACGGAAACCCCAACAGCTGCCGTAGTTAACGCAAAGAAAACCTGCAAAACATGAAAATACCAACATTGTTAACAAGGAAAAACCAAGTGTTGGAATGTAATACTCTTATTATAATGAATGTTAGACAAGTATAAAAGAGTTAGTACCCGAAAAACATCTGAGAATGTAGCCTTCCCAGCCTGTACAAGTCTAGCTCCTGCATAGAAACTGGTTGCGTAGACACTAAACAGTAAGAAAGATGAAACCCCAAATCCTGATCCACTAGTCAACCCTTGTCGTATCCCTGTTTTCATGGGGCCTTCACATTTCTTCTTGTATAGTTCCATAACCTTATCTTCAGCACAGAAAGAAGACACCGTTCTTATGCTTCCAACTGCATCGTTAGCAACTTGGCTTGCTTCCTCGTACATCATCTGCAGCAATTTCCATTACTACATTGAGAATTTGTCTGATAATATAATATTATGCAGTTAGATACTTATGCTACTTTGTATAGCTTTTGGAAAATAAAATCACCTTTGCATCTGCACTGAACCCCTTCATGAATTTCATTTGAACATATCCATTTACTCCAATCAAGGGAATTAAGACAAGAATAATTAAAGCCAGCTCCCAGCTTGCAATAAAAGCAATAATCAAACCTGCCAAGGCACATGCTAAATTTTGAACTAGTAGTCCCAACGTATCACCAACAAGGGCACGCACGGATGCAGCATCTTCTGAGAGCCTTGCACCAATTGCACCACTTGAGTTCTCAGGCTTATCAAACCAACCAATCTCCATGTTGACCACTTTCTCGAAACATATTAGCCTGATACGTTCGATTAACTTACATCCAGCTACAGAAAAAAAGTATGATCGGGCTGGATTCACCAGTAATGTTGCAAGACCAAGGATCGTAAACATCGCTGCCCAAAACTTGGAGTCCTTTTTCATCTCATCAAATGGTTCGTAAAATGTTTTGATAACACTGGAAGTCAATAATCCAAATATTGGAAGTATAACACCATTTCCTATGGCAGCTAGAGATCCAATCAGAAGAATTGGAATCTCTGGCTTGTTGAGGGAAGCAAGGCGGCGGAGTGGAATCTCTGGTGCCTTTTCATTGTGTTGTAAGTTTTCATGTTCAGGATCAAGGACGTTAACTCCTGTGGGTAAACCAAACGAAACTGAAAATGAGTGGCGGCTACTATTCCCTGCAGATGAACCTCGACTAATAGATCTTTGAAGTGACCTCTTTTGACTCGATTGTCTAAATGATTCTACGGAAAGTTCAATCTTGTTATGATGATCTGCAGTTTCTTCTGATTCCTTGTTTACTTGTAAGCGTATAAGTTGAGAGTAAGCTCCCTCAGGATCCTTGAGCAATTCTGAGTGTGTTCCTGATTAATTAACAAACACATCAAGTTATAGTCAAATATTGTTGGGATATTCAAGTGTGATGAGTCCCACATTAGTTGGCAATGAGCTATGTGAAGTACATATAAGTGGGAGGTGACTTAAGGTTTTGGCTTCTAACGTGGTGTCAAACTCACATGTCAGAGGTATTAGAGTCAGGATTTGCTCTAACTAGCCACGTGTTTGGCTAGCATTCAGGTTGAGTACTTTTGGGCTAGATACTAACTTGAGGGGGACCACACTAATATTGGGTTTCACTTGAGAGAAGGCGAAATTGTTGGTATATTCTAATATAATGAGTTCCACATTGGTTGATAATGGATTATATAAGTGGAAAGACTCGTGTACCCAATGCTTTAAGGTTTAGGATTGATACATTATGTCTAATCCACTTGGTATGGTTGTTCTAGTTTAACCTATTGGGAGTGATCCTCTGCCACGGGCTCCCCCTGGGCCTAACAAATATATACAAACAAAATTATGATAATTTGAATTCTACTTTCTATGCATGAATTGCATCAGAATCAAAGAGTTAATCATCCACTAAGAAATTACTGAATTGTTTCAAATATATGATGATGCCTTCACCAAACTTATGTGGTACCTTTCTCAACCATTTTCCCTCTATGAATTACAGCAATCATATCAGCATTCCTCACTGTGCTCAAGCGATGTGCCACAACAACAGTAGTTCTGCTCACCATGATCCTGTCTAGAGCCTCTTGCACTACTCTTTCAGACTCTGCATCAAGTGCACTTGTAGCTTCATCCAAGAGTAGAATTCTTGGATCTTTCAGGATTGCTCTTGCAATGGCAATGCGCTGCTTCTGTCCACCAGAAAGCTGAGTTCCATGCTCACCAACCATTGTGTCCAATCCCTGAATGCAAAGGTAAAAAATCTCGAGGTTACATAACAAGTTCCAAGATTATGAATCCAAAAAAATAGCCTTGAAATTGAAGTATTCTGGTTAGAACCTAGAACCTGTGGCAGTTTATCAATGAATTCAGCAGCATTTGCAAGTTTGGATGCAGATCTTATTTCTTCAATTGTGGCTCCCTCCTTTCCATATGCAATATTATCCTCAATGCTAGATGCAAACAACACCGGTTCCTGGCTGACAAGGCCAATTTTTCCTCTGATCCACCTTAGCTGAAACTCTTTCAGGTTAATGCCATCAATAAGAACTTCACCTGCCTGTGGATCATAGAATCTTTCTACCAAACTGATAACCGTAGACTTTCCACTTCCACTTTGTCCAACTAATGCTGCAGTTGCACCGCTAGGTATATGAAGAGAGAATCCATTGAATATTAGCTCCTCAGGTCTGGCTGGATAACTGAAATAAACATCCCTTAACTCTATTTCACCTTGAATATCCTCTAATACTTTTCCATTTGGATCATAAGCATCTATCCCTGGCTTCCTCTCAATTGTCTCAAACATTTTGTAAGCTGCAGCCTGACCCGCAGCAAATGCAGTCATGCTAGGGGATGCCTGGCCAAGAGACCTAGGATAAATATCCGTATGAAAAGAGTCATGTACATAAGTTGAAGTATGAATATATTTATCTGTCTCTATACCCATGTGTGGTTGTGTCAGTTTTAATAAAGAAATAAGGATCTTTCAAACTACTTTAAATAGGGGAAATACAAAAAAATGAAGCTACTTACATAGAAGCAGTTAACACAGCAATAATCACATTAATCACCGTGCCCCCATTATATCCTTTTTCCATTATCATCTTCGCGCCAAACCATACAGCCAAAGCATAACCACAGAAAACAACAGACATAACTGTGCCAAAGCCAAGTCCAGCTAAGAAACCTTGATGAACTCCTGATTTGTAAGCATCTACTAGAAATTTGCTATAACTAGATATTGCTTGCTTCTCCCCAGTAAAGGATGCAACCTGGAAATATTAACAGAAAGAAGAGTATTATTAATCATATCACTGTCAGACGCAAGCAAATTTAACTGAAACGTATAGAACTCCCTCGATATCTACTTATGTTTTGTTTAATAACAAGAGATGAAAGGAACATTAAAATAAATTTGTACGTTGAATTAATACAAGAGTGTACAGTATATAAAAATACTAATGGGCTTAGTCCAGACCTAAGTCAAGTTATAATGAAATAAGAAAATAAATATTAATAAATAATAAAGATATTTTTTCCAATAATAAACTTTTCAATATTCTCCCTCAAGTTGGAGCGTATAAATCATAAGCATCAAGCTTCTTACATATAAAATATTTTCGAGGGCCCTTCAAATACTTTGTAAATATATGTACTAATTGATCATTAGGGGGTACAAAACTAGTTGTAATTTCACCAGAAAGGACTTTCTCTCGAACAAAGTGACAATATATTTCGACATGCTTGGTTCTTTCATAAAACACTAGATTGGAAGAAATGTGTAGTGCTCCTTGGTTATCACAAATGAGAATTGCTGGTCTAGTATCTCCAAACTTGAGCTCCCTAAGAAATTGCTTATGCCAAATGAGCTCGCAAGTAGTATTAGCCATGGAGCGTATTCTACTTCAGCACTTGATCTGGGAACTACATTCTCTTTCTTACTTTTCCAGAAAACCAAGTTGCCTTCAACGAAGACACAATATCCAGTAATAGATCTCCTATTAGTAGGACAACATTCCCAATCAACATCAGAGTATCCAATAACTTTAACATGACCTTTATCTTTATATTTAAGGCCTTTTCCTGGAGATGCCTTGATATAGTTAAGAATACGAATGACGGCATTCCAATATTCTTGACATGGATAATTAAGAAACTGACTTACCACACTAACTGCAAATAAAATGTCAGGTCGAGTGATTTTGAGGCAATTCAGTTTTTCAATCAATCTTCTATACCTCTCAGGATCTGGAAAGGGCTCCCCCTAATTTGGTAGAAACTTGACACATTGATCCATAGGGGTATCAACAGACTTAATATTTAACAGAGCAGTCTCTTCGGGAATATCCAGAATATATTTCCTCTGAGATATCACAACTCTATCTTTAGATTGGGCCACCTCGATTCCCAAGAAATACCTAACTTTCCCAAGATCCTTTTCTAAAGATGATGACATAAATGTTGTTTCAACTGAGTAATCATATGATTATCACTACCTATGATGACAATATCATCCACATATACAACAAAGTAGATACACCCGGAAGCTGAATAATGATAAAAGAGAGAATGATCAGTTTCACTCTGAGTCATACCAAATTGTTGAACAACACTGTTAAATTTGCCAAACCAAGCTCTTGAAGATTGCTTGAGACTATATAGAGACTCTGCATAGACAATAAATAAGACCTGACTCCCCCTTGAGCATCAAATTCAGGAGGTTGCTCCATATAAAATTCCACCGCAAGATCACCATGAAAAAAAGCATTCTTAATATCAAGTTAATAGAGAGGCCAATGGCTGGATAACAACCATGGCAATAAAGAGGCGAACAGTAGATATCTTCGCCACAAGAGAAAAAGTATCACCAAAATCTAGTCCAAACACTTGAGTCAAATCCTTCGCCACCAAGCGAGCTTTAAGACGATCAACTTGACCATCAGAACCAACCTTAATAGCATAAATACAGCGGCAACCAACAACAAATTTCCAAGATAGAAGAGGGACCAGATCCCATATGCCATTATACTGAAGAGCACTCATTTCATCAATCATAGCTTCTCTCCATCTGAAATGTAAAAGTGCTTCACGTGTAGTCTTAGGAATAGATATAGAAGACAAGGAGGAAAGACATGCAAAATATGATGGAGATAGACGATGGTAACTAATATTAACTGAATACCTGTCCCGAGGGCGGGTCTCTTAGGTACCTCTTCGAAGAGCAATGGGAAGGTCACTAGTAGAAAGGGGATCAAAGACGAGAGAGGAGATGTAGTCGGATGTGAGCCCACAGAAACGTCAGGTGAAACATGATGTAAATCATCAGGAGAAGAGTCGATGGAAGGAGAATCCGACAAAAGGACAGAAAGACAGAAGGTATTCAAAGGAATCGACATGGAGAGATGACTGATCAGGGTACACAGGAGCAGTCGTGGAGCCAAAAAGACGAGACTGATTCAAAGTAAGAGACATTTACCGAGAAAAATTATCGACGTAAAGTCGGGAAGTAACAATGGCAACCCTTTTAGGATCGAGGATAACCCAGAAAAATACATTCATGAGGCTTAGGAGCTAGTTTATCCAAGCCTGGGCCAGGATGATGAACAAAACATGTAGAACCAAAGACATGTAGGGTTAAAGGACATAAAGGTTTATGAGGGAACAAAATAGAGTGAGGTACCTGGTTATGAAGAACCAAAGATAGTATGCGATTAATGATATAGCATGCAGTGAGAATAACATCACCCCTGAATTTGTAGAGGACATTGCCATCAATTAACAATGAACGAGTACTCTTAACAAGGTGAAGATTCTTGTGTTTGACTACATTATTTTATTGGGGTGTATGAGGATAAGACTTTTGATGACGAATACCATTAGACGAAAAGAATTGCTGGAATTGATGAGATAAAAACTCACAATCATTATCACTAAAAAAATTAAAAATAGGAATACCAAACTGAGTTTTGATTTCATTATAAAATAACTAAAAAATAGAAAATAGCTCAGAATAATTTTTCATTAAAAATAACCAAGTACATCTGAAATAATCTTCAATAAATGTAACAAAATACTTAAACCCTAAAGTAGAAGGATGACGACTAGGCCCCCAAATATCAGAGTGGACAGCAAAAAAAGGAGACAAAGCTTGACAACTAAGATGACTTGAGAACATACTACGAGTATGTTTCCAAAACTGACACGACTCATATTGTAAACTAGAAAGAGACGATAAAAGGGGAACCATCTTTTGAAGCTTGGCAAGACTTGGATGACCCAAACGAGCATGGATAGTGAAGGATAAATCCATAGTAAAGCATGTTGAAGAAGAAGGAAAAAATTGATAGAGGCCATAAGACTCACATTCTTTGGTAATCTCTTTCCCTGAATTTTGATCCTGCAAAATGACATAGGTTTTAGTAAAAGAAACCACACAATCAATGGATTTGGTCATACGACTATTGAAAGTAAGTTAAAAGGAGAATCTGAAACATAGAGAATATGATCCAAAGACAAAATATGGAAGAAAAGAACCGTGTCAATCCCATAGGATTGGATCAAAGGGCTATTGGTCATAGTAATAGTAGAAAAGGAACCATGGTACATAGAGAAGTGAATAAGGACTTAATACAAGAAATGTGATCAGAAGCCCTAAAATCAAAAGTCCAAAGGCCTGGAGATTGTAACTGAGAGATATCAGCAAAAGAATTACCAGTTGGAGCAATGGAGGCAGTAGTACCAAATGATTTATTCTCACACCACCAATTCACAAATTCATTAAGAAGAGCTGCAGGAGTTTGTGTTGTGGAAGGTAACCCTGGATCAGCAACACTAGATGGAGCCTGAGCAACATGAGCACATCGAGGAAGTTAAGGTGGCTTGCCATGGAGCTTCCAACAACGCTTAACATTATGATTGGTCTGATGACAATGAGTTCAGAGTAGCTGACCCTTAGAGGGTTTACGTCCATGACTAGAGCCCTGAGCAACAAGCCCACAGACATAGTGCATAACATGTGTTGTTGATGTAGAGGGCTTAGGTGGAATCCTAGGAAAAGTAGACATCACCAAATCTAGTGTAGGAATAGTAGCAGATCCCAAAATCTAATCTCGATTGTAGACAAATGGGAAAGTAAACCATATAGAATCAATAGCATAAAAAGAGTATTACGTTGTTCCCGCTCCTTATGAGCATCACCAATAAAGGGTAGAAGTTCATTGAGATCATGAAGTAAACTCTGAGTTTTCCCCAAGTACTCAAACATAGGACAATCAAAATTACGAGGGGCAAAGGTAGACATCAATTTCTGACACACACCATAGAGTTGCTTCATAAACGATAAAGGAAAAATCCAAAAACGACATATCACAAAACTAACCGAAAGAAGTTGGATCCATGCATCACCAAAAACGATGTCGAAACATCAAAACAGGACCAGATCCATAACCGTCTCGGAGAGAGGAGAAGAACACAACCAGTCATCGCCATAAAATATCTTTCATATGCCACCACGTGCCGGCTAACTCAAAGGAGGCGTGTTAATTAAACGTGTGCGTGAGGGTGCGTCCGTGAGCGTATCGAGATGTGACTTGGATAGACAGGATTACGCGCAAGAGACAATCATAACGATATAGGGCTCGCCTGGAAAAGTCACCAAAAAACTGTGGTCAATGGCAGAGGAACGACAGTTCCGATAAACGTTCGCGAAGAGACATGGAGACGATCCAAGAAAGAGATTTTTGTGGAAACTAATAAGAAGACAATATGCAGAATTTTTTTTTTGAAAATCCAAAGAACAGTGGGTTCACCGAAAAAGGAAAGAAAAACGAATCTAGATTCCTCTCGTTAGGCTCTAGATACTACGTTCAATAACAAGAGATGAAAGAAACATTAAAATAAATCTATATATTTAATTGATACAGGAACGTATAATATATAAAAACACTAATGAATTTAATCCAGACCAAAACCAAATTTTAATAAAATAAGAAAATAGATATTTATAAATAATAAAGATATTCTTTCCCATATTTTTAACAACCACATACGGTTCTTATTGAGCCAATAGTCTGTTCAACTACGTGTGCAGCTTTTGCATAAGCAGTTTGACCTAGGGAAGCCATCTTGCCCATCATGACGGCCATAGCAGCACCTGACAAAACAAGAACAGGAAGAGTGGACAACATGACAACTGTAAGAAGCCACCCTTTGACAAATGCTATCACAAAGCCCCCAAAGAATGTTGCTATCAGCTGCAGAAATTGCCCAACCTGTTTTTAAAAAAGAAGCAAAAGGTTAGTAAATTCAAAGTGGCTTTTTGGATACTAATTTGCATTCAAGTCTTGTGGAATATAAAATACCTTCTCACCCATGGCGTCTTGTATGAGAACCGTGTCACCTGACATTCTCCCTATAACTTCTCCGGTGTTTGTTTCCTTATCAAAGAAAGCAACATCTTGTCTTAATATAGTTTTCAAATACAACCCCCTTATTCGTGCAGCCTGTCTTTCCCCCGTTACCATCCAACAAGCCACCTCTGAAAAATGAAACGGTTCTCTCAAGTTACTTTATGTCTAGAAGACTCGATTTAAAAATTTAAGTTTATTATGGAAAGGAAAAACCACAGTGATCTTAATTACAAATTATACTTACGGAGGAATGCTGCCACCCCTGATCCTACTGCTAAGTACATAAATTTCAGGGAGACCTGCAATTTTATCACACAACCAAAGATTGTCGTAAATGAATAACTCTAAACAGAGGTTGAAAAGCATATTCACAAAATAAAGACAAATCTCACTCAGCAACAAAGACGTGTTCATTATTGTTCGTTCCCAGGTTTTACCTTGGATACTTCTTTCACTATGTCGGTGTTTTGCTGGTTACTTCCGAATCTATCAATCATTTGACCGAAAAGTAATGTCATGAGAGGCCTGCTCAAACCAGTTCCAATGGCACCAACGGTTCCAACGGTCATTAACAGAATATCAGTGGAGTCTGCAAAAGAGAACAGCTTGTGAAATGGAACTGTATCAGGTTTTTGTTTTTGTTTGATCTTTTCTTCCTTTTCCCCGTTTGTGCTGGTTTCTGCACGATTCCCTGATGTGGTTGCTTCATCATAATTTTTCTCTTCACTATTCTCGACACCCATGTCAGATCAGTGTCTTCAATGCTCCAACGATACAAAACAAAATTAATGCAATAAATTAACATCTCAGAAAACATTAACAACTCAAAGGATCACAAACTAGATAGCTTAAGAATCGACAAACAGAGCAACAAATAAGTGTTGTGTTAAACACTCATACAAAATTATCTAACCAAAAATGTAATGATTTTGTGGAAAAACAAGAGCACGCGCTTGAATTAAGGGATTCAGACAAGAAAGGAAGGACGGTAAACATGTTTCATTCTGTCACCTACCACACGGCAAAAAGAAAGAACAAAACAAATGAAGAAAAAGGAATGACACTCATTAGTATATTAATAGTAATAACAGCAGAAGGAAGAAAAATGGTGCACTTCTTAAATGTCAAAGTTCCAAACCAGATGCTTAGAAAAAAAAGAATAAAAGAAGAAACTAAACCGTACCACCTTTGTGAAATCTATAACGGAATAAAAATGTCCACGGAATCTCATAAATGAACAATGCAAGACTCACATATATACAATTGCTCGTACATCAGATAGCTACTAAAGCAATTAACAGTTATAACTAATTAACCACTCAGAACTAACTTCTCTAACAAATTCCCTAACTGAATAACTTCAAGTAGCTGACGTGGCTGTTGACATGGCATTTATTCTGTTGTGGTTTGTAGCTCTTATGAAGGTCCTATCTATCTGCAATTATATTAGTTGAGAAAGCTGCAACGGCTGAGATGTTGCCACCACTTTCACCATTTTTAATAGCGTGTACGAGGAAGAGAGGTAGTTGACAAAAGGTTTATTCAATGCAGAGAATGGAAAGCGGAAGAGATAAGAACAAATTTTTTTTTTATTTTTTTCTAAGGGTAGGAGAAAGGGTTACCCGAAACTGAAAGGCTGGAATTATTGAGCCGTGAATTATGTCTCTTTTCATGAAGTTTATATATATATATATATATATATATGGCAAACAACTTCTCATTTGACCGAAGAAATTCTTTTTTGCAGCTGAGAGAATTTTTTGGCGGCGCCCATTGATTGTTTTGAAAAAAAACAAAACAAAAAATATATCACATATTTCAATATTTTAGGATGTGAGTGCTGCAACAAAAAAACTTCTCCGTTGAAAGGAGAAGTTGTTTACCTATATATATATATATATATATATATATATATATATATATGGGATTTACATTTCTGCAGCTGCTGTTGTATGTGCAGCAATTAAATACTTGTCATATATATACTCAAAAGCATTAAATGCGGAGAATTATAATCATACAAAGGATGAAATCATTAAATGTAAGGAATCATAACCATACCCCTGTCGTTGTTGTACATAAAGTGGCTGCAGAAATGATTTTACACACACATATATATATATAGTTTGCTTTTTCTACCGTCAATGTAGAAAAGTTATCTACATTGAGCCCAAAACGACGTCGTTTTGGGCGAAAATCAATGTATTTCTGTAATTATAATTTATTTCAGGATTATAATAATCTTTTCCATTATAATTTTTTCATTTTCTATTCAAAACGACGTCATTTTGAGAGTGAATGTAGATAACTTATCTACATGCACTATAGAAATATTAAAGTCATAACTTAAGAATATAGTAGGTACTCCCATGAGTACACTCACTTAAGAATGTACTCACCAAAATAGGCTATTTGACCATTTTGCCCCTCACTAATTAATTAATAACCATTTTGCCCCTGATTCGAAACTATCTATCAATCTGCTCCTCTTTAATCGACTACCTTGCATTTTTAATCGACTAAATGGTTGTTGAGAGATTTAATCGACTAAATCTCCCTACTTAATCGATTAAAATATCATACTGGCTTGTTTTCCTTTGTTACCTGTTGGGAGATTTAGTCGATTAAATCTCCCAACAGCCATTTTTTCTTGTTTTGACCATTTAATCGACTAAAAATGCAAGGTAGTCGATTAAAGATGGGTAAATTGGTAGATAGTTTCGAATCAGGGGCAAAATGGTTATTAATTAATTAATAAGGGGCAAAAGGGTGAAAAAGCCCACCAAAATACATAATATATTTTATAAGAGTTTGTAAACAAAAAATTTGTAAACATAATTCTCATATATATATATATATATATATATATATATATATATATATATATATATATATGGAGTTACTAATCTTATGTCACAAAAGATAAGTATCTTATGAGGGTAAAAAAAAGTTGTGGGGTCCATAATTTTTAAAAAAATATAAAAGAAAAAGAAAAAATAGGCACAAGATTTCATGAATTTGCAACATAAGATAGTTGTCTTTTGAGATATGTAAGAACTCACACCGTTAAATTAGGAAACTTAATTAATTAATTATGAGCTTAAGTGAATATTTCCATAATTGACAGCAAATAATTATGGTAAGGTAAGAATAATTAATATAAGGGCTTAATAACGCTAAAAGTCTCTTTTCTGACGAAAAGTGCAGATACCAGTTCTGCTCCACGGTATAAGTGTCTATCGAAGAAGTATCCCAAAAAATTATAATAAGTATAAGAATATTCCTAGAATAATATATAGGACTAGTAAGTCAAGTTTCAAGTCAAAATAATGAGAACTATCGTCAGGACTGATACCGGCCACGTAAAAGCGCGTACCGGCAAAGTGCTGCGAAAAATAAAATAAAAATATGACAAATCTTAAAAAAATGACTAGGTTCAGAATCTAAAGTTTGGGATTAAAATCATAAGCGGAACTATTAGTGCTAATACAGTTTGTTTAAGACTTAATGAGACTATAAATACTAGAAGCACAGATTTCTAGGTCATTTTGCTGAGTGCTACGTAGAGCTCCTTGGGTGCCTTGGCTGCCACCTTCTTCCCTTGTCCTCCTTGCATGAAAAACCTCTCAAGTCATCTCTTTTTCCAATGATTCTTCCCTTTTAAACATTGCAAGCACTTAGTAGAGTGCTTTGTGAGGGTGGAGTCAGCCATTTTCTGAGCTTTGGTCCCTACTTAGTGGTGGTATAGGGGCTGAGTTCTTGAGTTTCTTGGAGGGAGCCATTTTCTTAGCTTTGGAAGCTTCATGGTGCTATTTTGATAGAGAAAGGACCCATCTTGGTGTGCCATTTTCGTGGACACTTGAAGTCAGAATTTTGGAACTGATTTGGGAGCTCCAAGAGCCACCTTATTTCTGTTTTGAGCCTTTGGGGTATGTTCTTACCTTGGTTCATGAGTTTCCTTTGATAAAAGTGAAGTCTTGGCATGTAAAATGGTAGGATTAATTAGTTAACATGATCACTAACCTAAAAGAGTGTAAAAATGCATGCTTTAACGTGTATGAGTGTTAAAAGAGAAATATTGGAAGGACATCTCGCGAAATGCAGAAACTGCATTCTCTCGCGAGATATCCAGATATTGATATCCGGATACGATATCCGGATATGGATATCCGGATATGGCCCCAACATATATCCGGATATTCTGGGAATTTCCGAGATGGTCACTGCTCTGTTCATACAGAATGGTAGTTTGGGTTTGTGGACCCATGATTGGTTGAGTTGAACTTCTGTAATAATAGAACTAAGTCAGAATCACTTAGATTAAGGGCTTATGGATTTGGGAGAAGCCTAATGGCATGAAACGTAAATGTGAATGTTGTTGTTATGTCATGAACTATTAGATTATAAATATTGATATGATTGTTGGTATAAACAGACGATGAGAGTGCTGTTTGTGGACCTTGGACTGGGTTGGACTCTTGAGTTGGATAGTTAGCTTGCGAGGTAAGCTTTCGTGTCCTCAGTTTTACCCATTGTTGGTTCCACCATACCTCATAGAGGGATGGTTTATATGCATGATGTGTTTTCATGAAATGATGTTTATTGAAATGCTTTTGAGCTGTTAAGTGCAAGTGCCTTATGACATGTATGTGTTGTTCCACCTAGATGGTAAGCCTTAGTATGTAGCGTCATACAAGATGGTGATTCTGTGGATGATGTACAAGTAGCGTCTTGTACTGTAGGTTGTAGACGTATGTAAATCCTGCATGTTTATTCTCTGGCCATTAGGATCTTGACACACATGACATGATTATATGCTGCATTGCACTGATTTTGAAACTTATATTATTATACTGCTTTTGAACTTATATTGCACATGTAAGTGAGCTTGGGTGGAGAGATCCTTGAGGACCCCTTGTCTTACTGAGATTTCTTTTTAGAGATCTCACCCCACGTTTGGGGTACATTTTCAGGTTCAGGTACTTCGAGGGTTGATACCTCGGGAGGCAGGAGGCCGGAGCTGAGTTGAGATATATGATGTTGTGCTGTTATGCCTAGCTGTTTATCATGATTTATTGCCATTATGTTGCTATTGGAGTTATGACTATGTTGGGCTTTGTTGTCTTATTTGGTGAGCATGGGGATTGTCCATGCCACATTATGCTTTGTTTATTTAGACTCATGATGTATAATGGATCAGAATTTTGTCCGGACTACGTGTTGTGGTTTCGTGCCTATATACACATTTATATATATGAGGTATTTCAGATAGCTTTTATTGCAACGTACATAAAGGAAATGTTTTGAAAAAGGATTAAGTAATCAACTTGTTTAATTATAATGACGTCATAATTGAAAAGAAAAAGTTAGCTTCCGCATTTAATTGAGTTGCGCTTAATATCGTATCATTATAACAAACCGAGTATACATGGGGTGTTACATTTTATGGTATCAGAGCAGTGCCTATCTTCCAGTACGGTGTGGTTCGAGGACGAACCAGACAGAAGCTGGTGGGCATGTAACATCTCAAGCGCTGACGAGGGTGGAGAGTGATCGCCGGTGCAAAGAGGCACGGACAAGGAGCGGCTCCTGACAAGCTTCCAGCGGGGGGTTACATGCATGAATGAATCGAATCAACACCCGAAAGAGAGGGATTCCAAAGACTGTGCAGGTATGAGACTGAATAGTTTGGGATATCTTATAAGAATTGATTGGTACTACCTATACAAACAAGATGCATCTTCTTTTCGGTAGTCTGGAATGGAAAAACTCCATAGTTAAGCGTGCTTGACATGGATCAATTCTGGGATGGGTGACTTCCTGGGAAGTTTTCCCAGGAAGTGTGCGAGTGAGGAAAAAGCACACTGAAAAGTCTCGTGTTGGTATGTGGGGATAGTCATTGATTCTTGAAGTGGTCGAGCGTTACAAGTGGTATCAGAGCACTTTCTAGGGAAAAAACCTGTACGTAATGCAATAACTTAGGATGCTTTGCTGTGTGTTTTGTCTGTTGTGTTCTTGCGGGTTTTATTATGATGATGCATGTGTGATCACATTGTGTGGGCCTGATCAACTCATTCTTTGTGAAACTTGTGCAGAGTCATGGTATTACCTAGGAGGAACCGAGAGACGAATGAGGGTCAACCCGACCCGGTCCTGACTGCATTCGCTGAGATGCAGGAGGCTCGACAAGCCGACCGGGAGGCCATGAGAATGGCAAACCCGGCTATGCTGGACGGCGTCAGAGAGGCGAACAGGAAAGTCATTGAGGATGTGTTGGAGGCAAACTACCTGGCGAACGTGACCATGAGTAGGGTCATATTGGAGGAGATGAGGACTGGTCGTGCTGATGGCCAGCATCCTCCGCCACCACCTCCACCGCCACCACCACCATTGCCTCCACCCAGTCATTAGGACGATGAGAGTCATAGTCATATGGAGGGTGTCAGCCATCTAACTGGCATGATGCATCCCTACCTTGAGCCCATAGAGGATAGAGATACGATTGACCGCCTGCTGAATGCTTTCCGCAAGCATAAGCCACCTTCTTTTGATGGATCCTATGATCCTGTTGCTTCTGCGAGATGGCTTCAGGCCCTGGACAAGATATTCAGGGTGATGCAGTGTACAGATCCCCAGAAGCTAATGTTTGCCACTTACATATTGGAGGGAGATGCTCATGAGTGGTGGACGAACACATCTCAGGTGTATGAGATTCAGGGTCAGAATTCCATAATTGAGCTTGAATAATTATTAGAAGACTTAAATAATTATAGTAAGTGCTTAATAATATTAAAAGTTGATTTTCTGACGAAAAGTGTATATATCGGTTCTGCTTCATGGTATAAGTGCGTATCGATGAAGTATCCCAAAAAATTTTAATAAGTGTATGAATATTCCTATAATAATATTTAGGTCAATGATAATGAGTTTGAAGTCTAAATAATGAGAACTGATGTCAGAACTAATACCAACTGCGTGAAAACGCGTAATAGAAAAGTGTTGCGAAAAATTAAAATTAAAATATGACAAATCCTAGAAAAATGACTAGGTTCAGAATATGAAGTTTGAGATTAAAATGATGAGCGTGAATATTAGTGCTAATACCGATAGGTTAAACTTAGGTGGATTATAAATACAAGGGGCACACATTTTTAAGTTAGATTTTCCTCCTTCCTACGTGACATTTGTAAGAACCCGCACTGCTAATTTTAGGAATTTAAATTAATTAATGTGAAAATTAAGAAATAATTTCATAATTGACCCTAATAATTATGAGAAGGCTTAAATAATTCTAGTAAGCGAGTTTTAATGCTGAAAGTCGTTTTTCTGACGAAAAGTGCAGATACTGATTCTGCCTCACGGTATAAATGCGTACCGATGAAGTATCCCCAAAAATTATGAAAAGTGTGTATATATTACTAGAATAATTTATAAGACTAGTATAACAAGTTTGGAGTCAAAATAATGAGATTTGGTGTCACAACTGATACTGGCTACGTAAAAGCGCGTACCGACAAAGTGCTGCGAAAAATAAAATAAAAATATGAAAAATCATAGAAAATTGGCTAGGTTCAGAATCCGAAGTTTGAGATTAAAATGCTAAGCGTAGCTATTAAGGCTAATTAGACTATATATAGGTGGGCACAAGTTTCTAGGTCAGAAACTTAACATCTCTACGTGAGAATTTTCTGAGTTTTAGCTGCCACCCTCCTCTTCATCCATAGAAACCTTCAAGGGAGCATTTTTCTTCTAGTTTCTTTCACCAAAATACCTTGAATAGGTGAAAGCAAGCCTTGGGTGCATGTGAGGCCACTCCATTTCTGAGTTTTAGCTACTGAGTGTAAGGTGTTGGAGCTGACTTTTTGGTTTGAGTTGTGAGAGCCTTTGTGATTGCATTTTGAGCTTCAAAGGAGCCATCTTTTGTGCAAGAACCAACCTTTGATCACCATTTTCGTGTACCTTGGAAGTCAGAACCTTGTGGCTGTATAGAGAGCTCCAAGAGCACCCCTCTTTTCTGTTTTGAGCCTTGGGTAAGCTTCACCACCTTTGATCATGTGTCTCTTTGGTTAAAAGTGGAGTCTTAGCATGTTTAATGAATTGTTTAAGTAACTAACATGATCACTGACTAGCTTGACGCCATAGCCTGTGAGATTTGAGCCTATACAGTAATTTTATTTTGAGAGACCTCACTGTAGTGGCACTCTAGAACTTGATCTGTTTCTTTGTGATGCATGCATGAATTGAAATGATGAAGGCATTTTTCTTCTTGTTAACCACTTGGCCAAATAGCCCACCTGAAAATAATCTTTTTCCATTGCTAGCCCCTTTGAGCTTTAGGCTGATTTTTTGTTCAATTTTCCATAAATTACTTAGCTTATATCTTTTATTCTCTCACCCTCAAATGAGATTGAAATATTGATCAAAGAAAATTTAAGGTGAAATGCTCCATTGAAAGTTGAGTGATAAAAAGGAAAAGAGTACCTCAAAGGAAAAAGAAATCTGTCCGAGAAGAGGACATGCAAAGGAAAAAAAATGTGAAAGAAAATTTATGCTCTAAATTACCAGTAAGAAAGAAAGAGAGAAATGTGGTGAAAAAGGAATAAAAATCATGAATTGAAAGGAAGAAAATAGTGAAATATTGTATAAGAGTTGACTGAGCCTTGAATTGAATTAAATGTGTTTCAATCTCATACAATAAAATTAGCTACTTTTCAAATATTCCTACCCCTAAACAGGCCACGTTACAACCCTGAAAAGACCTTTTGATTAATTTTTACATATTATCTATGTTCCTCATCTTTAGGAACTTGAGAATAAGATCAAGCCTATGGTAGTACTATTACACTGATGGATTGTGTGATTATACCCGAAATACTTGAGTGATGAGTGTATTGTTTATCTTAGTGAGGGGTATTCAAGTTAGATTCTAATTTCCTTTTTGAAATTGAAAAGTCTTGTTTAAAATTCTCAATACTGAAAATCATTCATGCTTATCATAATACTCTCATGAGCTTCTGCTATGAATTATTTGTTTTGATGCAATGTTATGCTTGAATTTTATGTGTCTCTTCTCAGAAGGTTACGTTCCTGCTTCATAGTGTTTATTCTAGTTTATTGTTGAGGACAACAATGTCTAAATCTGAGAATTGTTTGACGAGTCTCCAATTTACTATGTATTAAGGATCAATATGAGAATGAAATTGATTTAAAGGTAATTAAAATTTATGAGAATTATAATTAAATTGTTATTTTATTTTCAATAATATTCTTATAAGATTTCTTATATTTTGCAGTAAATTTCAGCTCAATAAAGAGATAAATTGGAGAGATCAAGTAGAGTTGCTTTGAATTTCTGAATCATTCAAGATCTTATCAAATCTTCGTTTAAATAATTTTAAGGAAAGTTTCCTTTAAATATAAAAGGAAAGATTTTAAGGATTTGATTAAAGATATGATTGGACATTCTAGTGATGATTCCATTGAAGATATTATGAGAAATTAAAGGATATGGTTTCATCACTATAAAAAGGCAACTCTTGGAAATACAAAGGAGGCTGGCACATTTGGCAACAGAGGGAGAAGGAGGCAAGAGAGAGAGATGGCGATTTTCGGAGAGAGAAGTTTGAAGGAGATTGAGCAACATTGATTCTTCTTCTTCTTCTTCATGAGTTCTTTTAATTCTTTTTCATTCTTTATTTTGTTTAAGCCGGCTATGTCTGGCTAGTTTGTTTTTGTAGTTAGGATTATGGATCCAACGTGAATCTTATTTGTGGTTTAAATTTGTTTCTTTAATAAATTGTTTCAGTTATTTGTGTTTTACCTTGCATGAATTTCTATATTCTTGTATGAATTGATCACTCTTATAGGGATTTGAGGGTTAGAGCTCACAATAGACATATTGGAGCTTTAATCTTGACAGGGGTGAAATACCAATTCTTGCATGATCTAGACATAGGCTTGCTTGAGTTCCAGACTTCATAATTCATTGTGTGTATTATTCTGAGAGGAATCACTGAGACATTAGGATTCTAATTGGGGAAAAGGGTTCAAGTCACTAAGACATTAGGATTTAACCAATTATTTTTAGAAGATGAATTGTTTGAAATATCTGAGATGAATTATTATTGAAATTAATTTAAACTACTCTAGGAGGATCTGAGGTAAAATAATTCCTAGCTACAGTTTAGTCATTAAAGTCTTCATTCATTTTTACTCGTCTTTGTGTTCTTGCATGTTCTTTATTATTAATAACAATTGTTTTTATTTTTATTTTAATTAAAAAAATTAATCTGTACATCAAATTGATTTGTCCAAATTAGAGGGAATAGTGAGAATAGTACTTGGTGTCATTAATCCTCGTGAGAACAATATCTTATTCACTACTTTATTACTTGTACGACCGATATACTTGCTGTAGTCGCAACAACTATCAAGCTTGAAGGTGCCTGACAAACCACTATAACCTTTCAAGACTTCAGGCTCTTGATGCCTTACAACTTTTCACTCCAAATATTCTTAAGAATTTGGTGACCTTTCAAGTGTAAAGGGTTCAGTCCCCTAACTATTCAAGAAATCAAATGGAGGTGTTTAACAATGGCTAAGTACTCTCAAAGTACATATTATACAAGTTGAAGAACTATGGGTGTTGACACTCTAACAAAAATAAAGCTCAAAGAGTATTTATGATCAAGATGAATGAAAATAAGCAAATGATATGATTTAAATCAAGAATTATGATCAAGAAGAGTTGTCCAATCAATGGAACAGTAGTCTCTATTTATAGAGGGGGCCCATGAGCTTTTGTACAACCATTTTCGCAAAACTAGCAGTTTATAACCGTTATTTTCGTCCTCTGGTGCAAGAGAGAATCGATTCCCAACTTGTTGGAAAGGTTGAAAATATGTTCATAAGCATTCTTCTTTATTTTAGGTCACTTTCAAACATGTTTAATTACTTGATTGAATCTTGAAAACATGTTTTTATAAATACGTGATGCTATAAGTTCTTTGTGTAATCAAGTGATGATTTAATGCATGTACTTTAACAGAAATATTTTTGAGCTTACTCATGCAAGAAGTCAATTACCCTCACAATTAATTCTAAGTCCTAAAATATATTACTTGAGATTTCTTGGACTTGAATTCTTCTTTTGAAGCTTGAATCTTGATGG
This sequence comes from Gastrolobium bilobum, assembly GCF_033153095.1. Taxonomy (NCBI): domain Eukaryota; kingdom Viridiplantae; phylum Streptophyta; class Magnoliopsida; order Fabales; family Fabaceae; genus Gastrolobium; species Gastrolobium bilobum. The sequence goes on along the minus strand of NW_026898592.1, from coordinate 7,179 downwards.
ACTTAATGAATGTTAGGAAATTATTTCTTTTTGATTGTTGCAACTTGAAGTCTTTTTTCCATACTTTGTTTGTTATCATCAAAAACCTTGAATCCTTAAATTCTGCATTGGTTCCACAATATATATATATATATATATATATATATATATATATATATATATATATATATAAATGGTCTTGAAGGCCGTAGGCATGTGAGGATGAAAACAAAATTTTCAAAGTAAAATTACACATACCATATCAAGAAACATGCTTTAGGACATGGATGTTACCTTGTTTGCTTTCCAAAACTAGAAGATGATCAAGGTGAGGCTTGAAGATACAAGCCCTCTAATGTTGATCCACACCACTCTTTGTCAAGACGGAAGAACTCTTCTTCAAGACCACCAACGAACACCAAGGGAGGCAAGCTAGGCGTCCCCAATAGAGAGGTAGGAGGCAAGGTTTCAAGGTGTTTAGTTGAGTGAATTTTCAGCAAGAAAAAACACAAAAGTGGCGCATGGAATTCACTTAGAAAGTGCTAGGTAATTTTCAAAACTCTCTTAAGAAAAACCTCACAAAAGGATGACCAAAGGAGATGAGAGAATGAGTGAATAAAAATCTAATTTCTTCACTCAAAAATCAGCCCTATGTAGCGCACACTAGGAGAGGAATGAGTGGAGTTGTTGCAAATCAAATCTTGCCAACAACCTCCTATCATATCCTCATGATATCAAGTGCATATCTCAACAAAAATCTGACTTAACAACCATCATATGACCAGCCATATGGTGTGCCCCATTTAGCCTCAAAATAGTCCAGATACGTCGAGCAGTTGCATTCAAACTTGAACCAACTCACTCACTTATTCTCTCAACAAACCAAATCTGATTGGAGCTCATTTGGTTGATCTTATGACCATCACAAGACCCCAAAATCAGCGCCCCAAATCAGCCTTGGATGATGCCCAAAGATCTCCTCTTGATACTTGGGATTTGTTCCAACAAGATCTTATCTTATCCTTTTGTTATGAAACAACTTTTTATAGCCAATTCAAATTCAAATTCAAACATTTCAATTCAAACGTTCAAACATTTAAATTCAAAATTCAAATTCTAAATTTAAATTCAAAATTCAAAATTCAAATTTCAAATTTCAAATTTCAAATTCAAAATTCGAATTTCAAAATTCAAAATCAAAATTCAAAATTTAAATATTTGATAATTAATTTAACTCATTAAATTAATTAGTAATGTCTTGGACCATCCAAGCCCATTACATGATCCATGCGCCCTTTTTCCTTTTGGGGGCTTCCAAACTTCTTCTTGGGCTAACAACCATTATTAGGCCCAATACCTTTAATGCTATATTATCATGACAATAAGGTGTTAGTGTGTGACCCATTAGGCCCAACATAGCCACTGACCTAAATGCGCTTGGGCCCAACAAGCTCACAACCCATCTAATGACAACACAGAGCACTAGCAATGCTTTGTTGCCCCAGAGCTAGTTAGGTTAATGACATAATCATCTTATTACACATATTTGATTGCCGTATGTATTTCCTTTCGTCTCGGTTACCTTCCCATTAAACCTAGGGTAAGGAAACGTGTCAACCCTTGTAGTTTAGGGTAAGCTTTATTCGAAATAGGAAATCTTCAATTTACTGACTCTAACGGCAGATCATCTCATGATCTCTTTTACTATGCATAGATTCCCGAGTCCTTGTAAATGTCATCCCGATTTCTCCGGTTTACAGATAACCTAATCTCTCACAAAGATTTGACGAATTCCTTCAGCTTAACACCCTAGCCCTGTGCTCTTTCAGGACAAGCCCAACAATGTACCTATGAGTCTCCATGTTTCAGGCAGACGATGTATACAGTCAAAGTGTGCCTTCTAGAACACAGTCTAGGTAATAACTTCTGGTCTAAGAAAAGACATACCCAAATATAAAGAGACTACTCTAATGATACTCTCAGTGAGATTTCCTCATAGAGTCTCTTTGTGGATCTGTTCAGTGCGAGCTATACCCTTATAGGTCCACCCACGACTTTAGCTAAGACATCTCCATATCTGTAGCAAATGAGGTCTTTACCTTGTATCCAAATACAAGTAGATAAGCCGTGCTAGTCTTACCCGAGATCACTGATCCCCATTCTCAGTGTCTCTAGACTAGGAACATAGAATTAGGAATAAACGTGCGGTATCCTTGAATCCTCATAATCGTGATCTCATCACAGATACTCAAGAAATACTTGTTCTATTCCAAGGGGTTTATCCAGTTTATTCATAACATATTAACAATAATATCAAGACAAAATATGAAACAGGATAAAGAGTGCTTATTATTTATTTGCGACAAAAAGTCCACATCTTATGTCCTTATTTAATCAAAAAGATTGTCTCTAGGACACCCATATACTAACAATATATATATATATAGGGCTTATCATTTCTCAAGCTGCTTGAGATAATCTTATCTCCGGCTACTAAATCATAACTGTAAAAATATGGATCAATGGTTATAAAGGAAGAGAGAGAAAAAGGGAATCATAACCATTCAAAGGTGAATCAATTAATATAAGAAAATATATAAATAAACGACGTAGTTTTGGGGTAGCCGGAGATAAACTTATGGGCACCAGTGCTTTCTTTGACTGCGCAATGGCTCTAGTGCTTTCGCAAAGCAATTGTATGGGTTCATCTACGCTTGGAACCACCCTTAGTTCAGATATGAACTTCTTGATCCACACGGCCTCCTTAGCCACTTCTGAAGCAGCTATGTATTCAGCTTCTGTCGTTGAATCTGCTTTTGTTTCCTGGTTGGAACACTTCCAAGATACTGCCCCACCATTTAAGTTGAATATGAACCCTGATTGTGACTTACAGTCATCTTTGTCACTTTGAAAGCTGGCATCAGTGAACCTTTTCATTGTAAGCTCATCAACCCTACCATAGACCAGAAACGCATCCTTAGTTCTTCTTAAGTATTTGAGGATGGTCTTGATTGCTGTCCAGTGACCCTCTCCAGGGTCAGACTGGTATCTGCTCGTAATGCTCAAAGCATATGAGACATTTGGTCTCGTACATATCATGGCATACATGATGGATCCAATAGCCGAAGCGTATGGAATTCCACTCATGAGATCCTTCTCAGGCTGTGACTTAGGACACATAGCCTTTGAAAGGTGTACCCCATGACTGACGGGAAGAAAACCCCTTTTCGACCCTTCCATGCTAAACCTCTTTAGCATCTTGTCAACATACGTGGATTGAGATAAACCCAGCAACCTGTTGGATCTATCTCTATAGATTTTTATACCAAGTATAAAGGCCGCTTCTCCCAAATCCTTCGTGGTGAAGCTTTCTGATAGCCGCTCTTTCGTTATTTGTAATATGAGGATGTCATTTTCTATAAGTAATATGTCATCTATATAAAGCACCAGGAAGACAACATTACTCCCACTAACCTTCCTGTAAACACAAGGTTCATCCTCGTTCTTGATGAAACCATTACTCCTAACGACTTCATCAAAATGAATATTCCAACTACTTGATGCCTGCTACTATTGCAAGCATGATCCTAATAGATTTGATCATGACAACCGGTGAGAAAATCTCATCATAGTCAACTCCTTGTCTTTGACGATGCACTTTCGCCACCAACCTAGCTTTGTAGGTCTGAATGTTGCCATCTGCATCAGTTTTTTCTTTTAAAGACCCATTTATTACCGATAGGAACTATTCCTTGCGGTTTAGGAATCAAGGTCCATACCTTGTTTTGATACATCGAGTCCATTTTAGATTCCATGGCTTCAAGCCATCTAGAAGAGTCAACATCCTTGACTGCCTCTTCGTAGTTACTTGGTTCATCATCCTCGACGGTTTGCTGATTCTCAATCACAAACTCATACCTCTCAGGTGGATGGATGACCCTCGTAGACCTACGGAGTTGTGTTTACTTCTCTATTGGAGAACGTCGCCTGTGGAGCAGACTCGGGTTCCTCAATCTGTTCTTGTGGTCCTTGAACTTCTTCAAGATCAATCTTACTCCCACTGGCTCCTTGAGAGATCAAATCCTTCTCAAGGAACTCAGCATTCTTAAACACAAACACCTTGTGTTCATCCATGGAGTAAAAGTAGTATCCCTTAGTACCTTTGGGATACCCCACAAATAGACATTTAGTACTCTTAGCACTAAGCTTGTCTGATGCCAACGCTTTGACATAAGCTGGCGATCCCCATACCCTAAGGTAACTCAGGTTGGGTCTCTTACCATTCCATATCTCATATGGTGTGGTCTGAACAGATTTAAAAGGTACCCTATTTAGGAGGTATGCCGCTGTGTCTAAGGCATATCCCCAAAATGATTTTGGAAGTTGAGTCTCACTCATCATAGACCTGACCATGTCTTACAAGGTCCTGTTTCTTCTTTCTGAGACACCATATTGGTGTGGTGTGTAAGGTGCAGTAAACTGGGAGAGAATTCCATTTTCTCTCAGATAATCCCGAAACTCATGGCTCAGATATTCACCATCACGATCTGATCGCAGTGACTTAACCATCTTGCCACGCTAATTCTCTACTTCATCCGTAAAGGTAATGAAATAGGAGTATCCTCCTCTAGCCTTAATAGACATTGAGTCACATACATCAGAGTGAATGAGTTCTAATAACTCACTAGCCCTATGAATCTCAAGCCCTTTGGGCTTTTGACGAATCATTTTCCCAGCTATACAAGATTCACATTGTCCATAGGATTCCAAATCCTTGGGATCTAGGCATCCATCTCTATGCATCCTAGACAATCTTGTTTCATTTTATGTGCCCTAGTCTACAGTGCCAAAGATAGGATTGATTATCTATCCTAGGTCGTTTCACATCTACATTGAGCACTTCAGTTCCCATTTCCAAAAAATACAAGCCATTTATTAAAGAAGCAGTACCAAAAACAATATCATTCAAAATGATAGAAAATGTATCATCCCTAATAGTGAAAGCAAAACCCTCTTGTTCTAAACAAAAAATAGAAATAATGTTTCTAGAAATGCCGGGAACATAAAGACAATTATTTAAATGCAATAAGAGGCCTGTAGGCTAAATGAGGTCGACATCTCCAACAGCTTGAGCAGCAACTCTTGCTCCATTACCAACGCGGAGGTCCACCTCGTTCTTTTCCAATCTTCTAGGGTTCTTAAGCACCTGCAACGAATTGCAAATATGAGAACCACTACCGGTATCCAATACCCATGAAGTCAGATTAGCACAAGAATAATTTATCTCAATCAAGTAAATACCTGAGGTAGAAGCATCACCATGCTTCTTGTCCTTCACACTCTTGAAGTAGTCTGGACAATTCCTCTTCCAATGGCCTTTCTTGCCACAATGGAAGCACTCAGTAACGCTTTTGTCCTTGGATGCATTCTTACCCTTCTTTTTTCCTTTCTTCTTCTTGGGTTTTCCTTTGGGCTTAAGGGAGTCTCCTTTCGCAGGCTCCTTGCCCTTACCCTTGGCCTTGCTAGGCCCACCAATCAGAAGAGCATGTGTCCTATCCTTCTTGATAGACACTTCAGCGGTTGTTAACATGCTTAACAATTCAGACTATCTCACAAGCATCCCATGCATGTTGTAATTCATAATGAATTGACTGAAGGAAGGTGGAAGCGAGGTTAGGACTAAGTCATTACTTAGCTCGGCATCCATCACGAAGCCTAGATTTCCTAGCTTCTCAATGAGCCCGATCATCTTAAGAACATGACTGCTCACAGACATGCTCTCAGACATCCTGCATGAGAACAATTCTCTAGAGGCCTCATACCTCTCATGCCTGCCTTTAATGTCATACAACTCTTTGAGATGTAAGACAATAGAGGGAGCATCCATATGCTCATGCTGCTTTTGCAGTTCAGGCGACATGGATGCCAACAAGATGCAGACAGTCAACACATTGTCATCCATGTGCTGTTTATGAGCTTCGAAATCAAAATTCTCATAACCAGCTTCCCCTTCTTTCGGAGCTATGGGTAATTCAGCATCCAGGATATAAGCTATTTTTTCGGCCCTAAGAACAATTCTTAAGTTCCGATACCAGTCCATAAAGTTTGAACCGGTCAGTTTGTTCGTATCGAGTATTGAGCGCAATGACAGTGGATTAGTCATACTAAAAACGGAAAAGACGTAAAGATAATTTAATTAATATATTTCGATATGTAGTAAAAACAAATTATTGAAGACTTTAAATAATTTGCCCCTCCCACTATTTTATCTAAGTCAATGACCCTTACCATTTGACTTAGGGTTAATCTACTTTTAGATTTTACCTTAGTGAGATTAAGAGTGCGATTATCTATTTTAACCCTCGTCTGTGACCGCAAGATTAATTTAAATAATGGGTTGATCCTTATCAACAGTATCTCATACCCTCTCTTAACATTAGGTTGACAACTCCTTGTCACTTAGTGGTGCATCTCATGCAACCAACCTAGCATTATTACCCTAAGCACATAAGTTCGGCTGAGCCTGCAACTTATGCCTCAGTTAAGCATTAACCAGCACCCTAAGTGTCTAACACTTCTAATACTACTCTTACTCAACGAAACAGTGGGTCCCAACTGAGTTGTGGAGCACCACTATTTAGAGAGGTTTGAGTAATATTGGTTGTGGGAGGTAATCATGCTTAATAATTTATTCCTTTTAACGGTTCCTTTTATTTAGGGTTTATTAAGTCTTATCAAACGCATAGGTATAATTATCATGCTAGTCGTATCCTATGTCAAACATCTATCGGATTACACTAGTCGTAATTGGACGTGCATAATAATACATACAAACGCGATTTGTCCAATCTCATGCATACTAGTCGTTTTTAAAACATAAAAGCATACATGCATATAAAACAATTTTATTTGAGACGGTCATGGTGCTCGTGCATTCGTCCTTCTTGCTTCTCAAGCCACGGGTCCTTGTCGTCTAAACGCCACTAGCCTAATTCTCTAATTACAAAATAATTAAAGAAACTCCAAAACATCTTTGGAGGGACAAATGAATATTCAAAATTTAAAATTCAAATTTACATTTAAATCGAGCAAAATTACACCTTTAATTTAAAATATAAAATTTGAAATTCAAACTCGGGCACCATGACCATCCCCTTCCAATTTGCACCTGAAAATTCAAATAACTTGCAAGCACATAAT